>NC_134503.1:31818790-31866290 GCF_040206685.1 Ascaphus truei | reverse complement strand
GAGAGTCTGAGAGTGAGACAGAGAGAGTCTGAGAGTGAGAGAGAGAGAGTCTGAGAGTGAGAGAGTGTCTGAGAGAGGGAGTGTCTGAGAGTCTGAGAGAGAGAATCTGAGAGAGAGAGTCTGAGAGAGAGAGAGAGAGAGTCTGAGAGTGAGAGAGAGAGAGAGTCTGAGAGTGAGAGAGAGTCTGAAAGTGTGTGAGAGAGAGAGAGAGAGTCTGAGAGTGAAAGAGAGTCTGAGAGTGAGAGAGAGTCTGAGAGTGAGAGAGAGAGAGTCTGAGAGTGAGAGAGAGAGTCTGAAAGTGAGAGAGAGAGTCTGAGAGTGAGAGAGAGTCTGAGAGTGAAAGAGAGAGAGTCTGAAAGTGAGAGAGAGAGAGTCTGAGAGTGAGAGAGAGTGTCTGAGAGAGAGTGTTTGAGAGAGAGAGTGTCTGAGAGAGTGTCTGAGAGAGAGAGTGTCTGAGAGAGAGAGTGTCTGAGAGAGAGTGTCTGAGAGAGAGTCTGAGAGAGAGATAGAGAGAGAGAGTCTGAGAGAGAGAGAGTCTGAGAGAGAGAGAGTCTGAGAGAGAGAGAGAGAGAGAGAGAGAGAGAGTCTGAGAGAGAGTCTGAGAGAGTCTGAGAGAGAGTCTGAGAGAGTCTGAGAGAGAGAGAGAGAGTCTGAGAGTGAGAGAGAGTCTGAGAGTGAGAGAGTGAGAGAGAGTCAGAGAGAGAGAGAGAGTCTGAGAGAGAGAGAGAGTCTGAGAGTGAGAGAGAGAGTCAGAGATGCCAAGTGTCAGGAAGAAAACATTAATTTTATCGTTGTTCTTTTTTTTTTATAGTGTACTTTTCGAAATAAACCTACGTTTCTATGAAAATTGAAGTTTTTGTTTTTTTGCGGCCCACCTAAACTTAAACCTTGTTTATTTGGCCCGGGTTAGCCTTTGAGTTTGACATGCTTGCACTACACTGTACCCACTGCCCGCAGGGAGATGGTAGATTACTCAAAGTTTGTGGGATTGAGTCAGTTTTGTGTCATGAGAGAGGTGGTAATCGTACCAAGAGGCTTGAGGTTCCATTTGGACTTAATACAGATTGGGACCTGGGACATTTCCTCTAATTTTTGCTAAAAATTTTGCAAAACCATGCTAAAAATCTTTGCTAAAAAAAATTCTGTTAAAATTTTTTGCTAAACATTCTGTTATTAATCCTGCTAGAGATTCAATGTAAAATCTGAGGCAGAATTTGTTAAATAAATGGTTAGAAAATTGGCCAAAAATTTACCAAAAATGTTTGAGAGATTGGTTATAAAATTTGTCAAGAATCTTGCTAACTAAATGCTTTTCCTAAAAAATCTTGCTAATTAAGTGTTGAAATATCTGCCAAATGTTCACTAGGGAACCTTCCTAGAAAATCCCTAAAAACTTGATAAAAATATGTTATCTTCTGTTATAGACATTTTCTGAGGTGATTGATTTTCCTCAAGTAAATAATATTCTGTAATAGACTATTGGTCTTTTGAAATCATAATGTTCCTGCTTTGTGAAATTAACATATACCTAATCTCTTCCCATTTAAGTGTTTATTGTTCTTTGGAGTATTCAAATGTTGAGCTTTCCCCCTTCCCTTTGGATAAACCTAAGATCACATATGATCATTATTGATTCCATACTTAGGGGATTCTCCCTTTCTCTTTTTTATTTTAGGGTTTATCTCTGGTCTATGTGCTTAGTAATCTTAAAGGAAAGAGGGGATAAATGATTAATTAACATTTAAAAATTATGTGTGAATCTATTTTGTGCCCTCCTGGTCTTGGAAATGTTCTGTGTGCAACTGTGCTATTTTTGTCAATTTTTAATATTCATGCCATTTAGGACATAGTTAAAATTCCCCATGGGAGTTAATGTATTATTATTTCTTTCACAATTTTGATTAATAGCACTTTATACATATGTTTATGTTTTTAATTTTAAGATGTAATTGTTATTAATATTCTTTTTTTAAGTTTATTATTAATGTTAGTCCTTATGTAGAATGTTTGTTCTCTATATTTTGTTGTTTTTTTATCTTTGAACTAAGGTTTAAGAAGCCCTTTTTTGTTGTCATGGACGTTTTTAAATGTCAGTTTAATAAAGTTACAATTGTTCCAGAAGTCAGTGCACCAATCAGAGCGCACTACCTGTTTGCCCATACTCATTGCCTTGTATTTGCAGACATGTGAGGTCTAATAAAGTTTAGTGTATTGGCCAATTGGGACACATCTAATAGGTGCTGCTTTCTGATTGGTCGTGACGTCACGTGATAGCACGATTAGTGCTGTATTATAAATTGGGGCTTTTTGGGTTGTTCTGTACACCTTGATAAAGGGCATTTTTGCCTGAAACGCGTTGGTGGACCCCTGCTGTGGCCTAGGGGGGACCCTTTTGTCCACGTTTTATGTAATAAATCTATTATCTATTATCTATTATCACCCTAGAAGCCTTAGCGGGCGAAACGCGTTGGTGGTATCTTCATGCTGCTGGCCCTGCCTGCTGGCACTTTATTTGGACATTTCATTTGCTGTGAATACCCTTTGATGTAACTATTATTTTGTGATCGTAGCTACGTCTATCCAGGACTTTCTTGTCATCACAGTCATACAGGAGTTGAGTATTTTCATATACCATTACCAACTTGCGGTTATTATACTGCTTTCTATTATATGGGTCTCTCTCCTTTATATGTCACCTTTTGATATCTGTGTTTGGGTCACTGAAGTACCTTTCAATAAATGTTTTTGTTGTCATGTACTATATTTATAGTTTCATGCCCATAGGTCTTCCTAATACAGTGCCCCGTACACCAGTATAGTATGCCTGATATATTCCACCACTTTCTGTTTATTTTTTTCCTTTAGAGGTTTATTATTTATTTTCCTTTATTGTTTTTTTGTTCATTATCTCCTTTATACGACCGGCCGGTTGTGGATCACTATGGGTACTTTGTCCCCATAGTGGTTTCATGTTTTGAGGTTTTGTTCATAATATGGTTGGTTTTTTTATGGTAGTTTAATTTTTCTTGGGGTTGTTTATATATCATTTTTTTTCATTGTCCTATTTAAATTTATTTTGTTCAGTCAGGCAGGGTTTCAGTCAGCTGTTTTTTGTTTTTCATCTTATCTTGATTTAATAAATTACTATTATTATTTTGCATAATTTGTCTGAGTGCTTTTTAGAGGTTTCTTTTTCTGTGTTTCTAAATCTATTTTTTTGTTGCTAAAAACCGTGAGCCTCCTTCTGTTATTTTGGGCAGTGCACTGCCTTATTTTTCTACTTGTTAAAGGAGTATAGTAACCTGTCAGGGGAGTGATCCAGAGCTTCCCTTATACTGTAGCTCAAATACCGCCGGGAGGCACCAAAATCAAAAGAGAAGTGACCAGCAGACATAGGTCTTTGGTGTAACATGGATATAGGCACACGTGCATTAGGAGGCAGCAAAGGCCAAACTTTCAAAGAGTATCTCTCTCTCATGAATAGGTGCATGTCCTGTAACGTTGGCCAGGATGAATATGCACCAAGATGTAGAGGGCCAGAAATATAGGTGGCTACCTAGATGGCTGATGTTACAATAATGACTGGTCATAAATAGCCATATGCAGCCCCACAGCGAACTTTCAGATAAAATATATTATAAATAAATGATATAAATAGTTAGTCCAAATAAAAAAGGTATCACCTAATACTGAAGAACTTGTTTATCCTGCACTATCGCAACTGGACTAACACGGCTATTTACATGTTATTTATGTGTAGCCAGCCCTCTTTCCTGCTGCTCCAGAGCGACTACTAGTGCTGTATGTACCTGCTGGCTCAGCGAGATCTGGGCCTCCGCTTACTGGGAGCCTGGGGTAATATTTATGTCTTGGCAGCGCCTCCACTTACCCAGGATCCCCAAAAAGTGAGATTCCCCATAGCAAGAATAATGATAACACACTTCAACCTTTGAACCATTTATTATGTGATAGCAGAACCTTATCTTATATTCATAAGAGATAGCATATACATATAACACAGCATAGAACTGAATGACATGCAATATAACATCTGTGGCTCGGCCACTCTCCTAAAGAGAAATGTCACATTCCCGTCACCGCGTGCACCCCACACCGTGTCCACTAATATATATATAGGCTCAGTCCTTTGGTCACTCAACCCAGTGTCCCCAAAGAGTCCTCCCCCAAGGCGGGATCAGCGCCTGTTGGTACCGGTGTTGGTGCACTTATTAAATACCTTCCGGCTACTCCTGCAACCGGCAACTGACTTCACAAAGGATCCGCCGATCCAGCGTAGTCTCTCTCGAGTTGATGATGTCCAGCAGATTGGGCCCAAACCACTGTCACCACCGCAGCTCCGCGACACTGTGTCCCTATCTGTTGCTACAGTAAGGGAATAGGTGTCTCTCTATAGAGGGCGTCCCTGCAGCACCACAAGCTTATGGTGACTCAGGGTATACACTGGGGCCCGAGGGGAAATCTGGCCTATGCAGGTCGGTCACTGACCCCCTGCACAAACACACACAACCTCTCCCCTTGCTCCTCCGGTGCACTCTTGCTAGCGTGGTCTCTCCCCCACGCTTCCCTTTCCTGCCTGTCAGCAATCCCTGCAATGCTATTCGTTCCCTGGCGTCAGGTGGTTTCGCTGAAGCTCCTGGGAGTTGTAGTTTATTGCAGAGCCTCCGGGTGATTGGCCAGCCATTCGCGCGCTTTATACTGCGCATGCGCGAACTCTCTCCGCTTCTCCGGGTCGCGCCTAACTATTGCGCAATGTCCACAACATGGCGGCGCCCTGTGCTACCCAGTCTGCGCAGAACCTCTGAAAGCTCCTTCCTACACACCCCCCCTCAAGATGCGCCCTGCAGCGAAGGTGAGAGGGAAACCAGGACACCCCTACATTCTCCCCCTGGCTGAATCCAACGTCCCCGCTTGGCAACGTAACCAATACACATATTTACACAATAAAAATGCATAAATGAGGAATACAACTTATCACTGTATACTCTATATGAGATTATATATTTCATTGAACATTCCAATCACCGATCTCACTCTGTTGCGAGCCCACTGCTGAGCCTCATAATGGGGTGCCCCGAATTGATCATGTCATTCTCATGGGAGGTTGACCAGCTCTTTGGCTTCTGCGCAGGTGCTCTTCCATTACTCCCTCTGGAGAGTAACAAATCTCGCTTGGCAATTCAGTCTCATCCTTTGAGGGGCTCAATGTTTCTACACAGTCTCTTTGAGGCACAAAGCACGGGCTCTGTGGGTCTAATGGCTGGCTCATTGGAGTCAGCGTGTCTGTCGTTGGACCAAGTGGCCCTTTACCCGTAGCTCCTTTGGGAGATGCCCCCGCGGTCGGAAGGCCCCTTTGAGAGGTTCCCTCCATAGGATCCTCAGAGGTGGTATTAACTACAGTCTCTGGACCAACCTCTGTAACTTCTGACTCTCCATCCAGCGAAGCAGTGGGCATTTCCAATTCATTATCCCCTACTTGAGGTATGGGAAGGAGATGATTTCTATGCCATACCTTTACCCGGCCTTCTGAGTCTTTGATGCTGTATACCGGGAGGCCAGGCATCTGCGACTCCACTTCATACACGCCATCTTTCCAGCGGTCGGCCAATTTGTGCTTTCCGGGGTCACCCAAATTGCGGAGAAGGGCCGCATCCCCTGGGCGAATTTCCTTGTGGCGCACTTTATGATCATAGCGTCTCTTATTACTTGCATTTCTTTGAGCAGCGGCTTTCTCTGCCAGTTCATATGCCTGTTGTAAGCTATTTTGTAACCTTTTCACATACTGAAAATGCGTCCTGTTGGATACCCCATCGGTAGATATCCGCAGACGCACATCCACTGGTAGCCGAGCTTCTCATCCGAACATGAGGAAGTAAGGCGTATACCCTGTGGACTCGTGGCGAGTACAATTATAAGCATGCACTAAAGTCTCTACGTGCTTGCTCCATTCAGTCTTCTGTGCCCCTTTCAGGGTGCCCAGCATGTCGAGCAGTGTGCGATTGAAACGTTCGGGCATAGCATCCCCTTCCGGGTGATACGGTGTAGTTCGGGACTTGGTGATACCCAGTAACTTAAGCAGTTCTCGGATGAGGTTACTTTCAAAGTCCCGGCCTTGATCAGAATGCAATCGATTTGTCAGTCTATAATGAAGGAAGTATTTCTCCCATAATACTTAAGCCACAGTCACCGCCCGTTGGTCTTTGGTAGGGAATGCTTGAGTATATCTGGTATAGTGATCTGTGATCACCAGTACATTTCCGATACCCCGAGTGTCAGGTTAGATGCAAAGAAAATCCATACACACCAGATCCATGGGTCCTGAACTCTTCAGATGGGCCATGGGTGCCGCCCGGGTGGGTCATGTTTTCCTTTGTATACAATGGGTGCACTGCCTACAATGTATCTCCACGGATTCTCTCATTTTGGGCCAATAGAATCGATCACGAAGTAGCCCGAATGTTTAGACAATGCAAAGATGACCGTGCTCGTCATGTAGTGCCCGGAGTACCATGTTTTGCAGAATCTTGGGCAGAAATAACTGTCGCCGGTCAGGATAATTGTGATACGGTATGACCCTATACAAGAGACAGTTGTCCAGTTCAAATTTTCCCATCTCCTTCATTAGTAGGGCTACCAGTTCTTTAGGTGCTCGTTTAAATGTGGAAGGATTGTCTTGTTGCAACGCTTGACGAACTATTCCCGCTACTGGGTCCTGAATTTGATATTGCACCAAATCTTTCCAAGCAATGATCTTATCTGATGTTACATTCATTCCTTCTGGATGTCGATATGGCCTTGGAATCGCTCGTGATTGACACCCTAATGAATCGGCTATCCGTAATTCCGAGAAAGCTACTCGATCATCTACCATGGCTGCTGTGGAGCACAACGCCCGTATGCCGGGTCCCGGAATTTCCTCCCATACTTCCTCATCTGGAGTAGAGTTGAGACCAGGTCTTCGCGACAGCGCGTCCGCACCTATGTTTGTTGGCCCTGGTTTATATTTAAGGTTGAAGCGATAGTTCGACAGCGCCGCTAACCATCGGTGGCCTGTAGCATCCAATTTGGCAGAGGTATTGATATAGGTCCTAGGGTTGTTGTGAGTCCTAACTTCAAATTGATGCCATACAAGTAGTCGTGCAACTTATCCACTATAGCCCACTTGAGGGCCAGAAACTCCAGTTTGTGGACCAGATAGTTTTGTTCACTTGGTGTCAGACTTCAACTGGCATACGCCACCAGCCGGAGCCCAGTGTCATACTTCTGGTGTAACACTGCTCCCACACTGTTGAAACTAGCATCCACATGCAGGACATACTCTCGATCAGGATCTGCATATGCCAACACCGGAGCTTGGGTTAAACTGGTCTTCAGCCCTAGAAATGCCATTTCCCTGGTTGGTTGGGGGGGCGTGGCTAGCAGCCGAACTGTGAAGCAGCGCAGCCACAGAGCTCCGTGCTGCAGCAACCAAAAGGACATCACAAAACCCCCAAAAACACACAAAAGTGCGGTGAAAAAGTGCCCCACGGGTGAGGGAGACTCCCCCCGCACCCTGTGAAGTCTGCAGCGATGATCCGAGCGGGCAGTGAGCGCAGTGATCGGGGGATCAGGCGGGAGCCAGCGGGGGGGAAGAAGGAGTGGCCATTTTGACTACGCCACGGAGGAGCGAGCCGAGAGGTGTGAGTGGCTCAGTGGGGGGTCCGGAGGAGGGGGGGGACCCCACGGAAGAAAGCGGAGCCCCCAGGTGAGAGAGATGGGACAGAGAGCTGTACAAAGTTCCAGGCTAGTGTCAGTGGTGCGGCCGGAGGCTAACTAAAATGGCCACCATTGGACTGTAACTGAGTGCTGGGCTTACCTCTCCCGGCCGGCAGTAAAATCAATCATAGAACAAGGTAAGAATCAAAAATCCAGCCGCTCCATAATACAAAAAGTAGGCACTCACCAGCAAAAAAGGGGTTAAAAGGTATACTTTAATGAACTACATCAAAAACAAAAAAACAGACAGTACTAACTACTCTCCCACATGTTTCACGCCTACTGTGGCGCTTTCTCAAGGAGTAATGAAGTAAGGGAGGTCCTGGGTATTTATGATTCTCCCCGTCATACAAGACAGCTGATATCAATAATCAATTAAATAAGTCTTGCAGAAAGAACAAAGAAGACAAAGAGAGAAAAAGAAAAGAAAAGAAAAAAGAGGCAGAACATCCCACAATAATCACGCATGATCTGCGGAGATTAACCCGCACTATACCAGCAATAGTTACCAAAATTGATTAAATAAACTCATGTTTTGCATACATATTGTCCTTACTGAGTGATAGAACAACTAGCACAGGGAAAGTCTGAGCTTACAAATAGAAGTAAGCAAAATTCACCTAGTTCCTCATGTGACATAATAATATCACTACGGATACATCATTTAATACAATCCAATATGAATAATGCAATAAATCATATAAATAATTGGTTATGCATTACAAATGCACCGTAAAGAATGCAATGAATGCAAAGATGTCTTATACATAGAAATCAATTAAGGCAAAACATATGCATATATAGCTAATTTGAGCAAGATAAAAGAATAAAAAGGTGAATTTTGCTTACTTCTATTTGTAAGCTCAGACTTTCCCTGTGCTAGTTGTTCTATCACTCAGTAAGGACAATATGTATGCAAAACATGAGTTTATTTCATCAATTTTGGTAACTATTGCTGGTATAGTGCGGGTTAATCTCTGCAGATCATGCGTGATTATTGTGGGATTGTCACGCTGCGCTCACCACAAACAGGACAGAAGACCGCGGGGCTGAGGTGGGGATAGAAAGACACCGACCTACAACCACGCAGTCCTGTCCGGAATGCGTAGTCCAAGTCGTACCGCGTCGTAGGGTTGGAGAGGTCAGGGTAGTCAGGGTACTTGCCGGGTTCCGGGGTTGGAGAGTAGAGGATGGTAGATTTCCGTAGCCAAGGTCCAGGGTAATAGAAGGTAGAATGGTCGAGGGCGAAGCCGGGGTCAAAGTGCAGGAGAGTGTAGGAATCCAGAGAACAGCCAGGATCAGGATATCAGAGAACAGACAGGTCAGGCCAAGCAAAGTTCAAGCAAACTAAACAGCAGCGGTGAGCACAATGCATAAACAGGAGTTTATGCTCAGCAAGGAATGCCAGACAGGAGCAGGTATATATGTGGGAAGGATCCAATTACCTTGCAGGGGTGTGATCCGGTCCTCCAATGATGTCCGGGCGGCAGTAATCTGAAACAGCCTGCAGGTCAGGCTTTCCTGGTGATTGCCTTGGTTGCCGAGCAACCCGCGCGCGTGCACGATGCGCGTCGCGGAGCGCTGACGTCATGCGGGCGTACGGCCGAGTTCCCTCCCTGTGGGAGGCGCTGGCAGCTCCTTTCCGAACGTGCATGTACTGCCCTGGCCGTGCGTGTGCGCATGGGTCCGCCGTGTGACGCGTCAGCGGGGCGGTCTCTGACCGGAGTTGTTGCAGATGTGACAGTATCCCCCCCTTGAGGGGAGACCTCCGGGCGACCCAGGGATGGTTTTTCAGGGTACCTTCGGTGGAAGGCATAAATGAGACGGTTGGCATGTACCTGACGATGAGGGATCCACTCTCTCTCTTCCGGGCCATAGCCTCTCCAGTGTACGAGATATTGCAATCCTCCTCTGGACATTCTAGAGTTGAGGATGGTCTGTACCTCGTATTCTTGTTGACCCTCTACCAGTATGGTTTGCGGAGGTTTAGGTTGCCCTTTGGAGGATGAGTCTTGTAGACATGGTTTTAGAAGGGAGGAGTGAAAGACGGAGGGAATTCTCATAGTCTTAGGCAGTTCTAGCCGGTAGGCTACTGGGTTGATCTTTTTAGTGATGCGGAAGGGACCAATGAAGCGCGGTGCCAGTTTGGGTGAAGTTACCTTTAAACGAATGTTTTTGGTGGATAACCAGACCCTTTGTCCTACAGAGTACCCTGGGACCTCTCTTCGGTGACGGTCCGCTTGTCTCTTCTGTAGTTTACCAGCGTGCTGTAGGTTTAGGTGGATTTTCTGCCATAAGTCTTGTAAGTGGAGGATTTTGTCCTCTGCGGCCGGGACTCCAGACTTCGAGATAAGAGAAGGGAGTGCAGAAGGATGGAAGCCATAGTTGATCATGAATGGTGACTGTTGAGATGATTTATTCCGAAGATTGTTATGGGAGAATTCTGCCCACGGGAGAAGTTCTGCCCAGTTGTCTTGAGTATCAGCAACAAAACACCTTAAGAATTGTTCCAGAGACTGATTGGTGCGTTCTGTTTGCCCATTGGTCTGGGGGTGATAGCCTGACGAAAAGTGTAGTGTGACGTCCAGACTCTTACAAAACGCCCTCCAGAACCGGGAAATGAATTGGGATCCTCTGTCAGATACTATGACCAGGGGAGTCCCATGTAACCTGAAGATCTCCCTGATGAAAACGTCGGACAACATCGGTGCGGTGGGTAGACCTTTCATAGGAATGAAGTGTGCCTGTTTTGAAAACCTGTCCACCACTACAAGTATGGTGTCCATGCCTCTAGATTTAGGCAACTCAACGATAAAGTCCATAGATATGTGTGTCCATGGACGTTCCGGGATAGGTAATGGATGAAGGAGACCCGCAGGTCTGTTGTGTGGCGTCTTGTTCCGTGCACAAGTAGAGCATGTAGCTACAAAAGCTTGTATGTCTCTCCGCATGTTGGGCCACCAGAACGTGCGTTCGATGAGCTCAGTAGTTCTTTTGGTGCCAGGATGACCAGCTGTCTTGGATGAATGCCCCCACTCCATGACTCTCCTTTGGTAAAGAAGTGGAGTGAACAAACGATCCTCCGGAACCTTGAGTCCTGCTGGGATGTTGTTCTGAGCCTTGGTAATATCAGACAAGGCGCTGAAAGTATTGGCTGCCACAATGCAAGTGGATGGAAGAATGGTCTCCTGCTGTTCCACCTTGTTATCCTCTACCAGGAACTGTCGAGACAAGGCGTCGGCTTTAATGTTCTTAGAGCCTGGGATATAGGAAATAAGGAAATTGAAGCGCGTAAAGAATAAGGACCATCTAGCCTGGCGAGACCCGAGTCGCCGTGCTCCCTCAATGTAAAGTAGGTTTTTATGGTCTGTTAATATCGTGACAGGCGTTTCCGTGCCCTCCAGTAGGTGTCTCCACTCCTCTAAGGCCAGTTTGATCGCGAGGAGCTCACGGTTACCCACGTCATAATTCCTTTGGGCGGAGGAATTTTTTTTAGAAAAATACGCACAGGGGTGAAGTGGAGCTTGAGAGTTCTTTCTCTGGGAGAGTATAGCACCTGCTCCTACATCGGAGGCGACAACCTCTAAGGAAAAGGGTAATGAAGGGTCTGGGTGTACTAAGATGGGTGCTGAGGCGAATGACGTTTTTATCCTCTCGAAGGCCTGGAGAGCTTCGTCAGACCAATTAGTAGGGTCAGCTCCTTTCTGAGTGAGCGCCGTGATGGGTGCTACTACCGATGAGAATCCTTGAATGAACCTCCGGTAATAGTTGGCGAAGCCGAGGAACCTTTGGATAGCCTTGAGAGAGAGAGGACAGGGCCATTCGAGTACAGCTTTGACCTTGCTAGGGTCCATAGCAAGACCGGTGTCCGATATGATGTAGCCGAGAAAGGAGGTAGATTTTTGGTGGAAATGGCATTTCTCGAGCTTAGCAAACAAGTGGTTCTCTCGTAAGCGTCGCAAGACTTGTTTGACGTGAGTAGTATGTTCAGGCATGGATCTGGAAAAAATTAGTATATCGTCCAGGTATACAATCACATGACGGTCCAGAAGGTCTCTAAAGATGTCATTTACAAAGTCTTGGAAGACCGCAGGGGCATTACACAACCCAAACGGCATGACTCGGTACTCATAGTGCCCGTCGCGAGTATTGAATGCTGTCTTCCATTCGTCTCCTTGTCTGATTCTAACCAGATTATAAGCGCCTCTGAGATCCAGTTTGGTGAAGATCCTAGCTCCTTGGAGTTTGTCAAATAATTCTGCTATCAACGGAAGGGGGTAGTGGTTCTTTATGGTGAGTTTGTTGAGACCGCGATAGTCTATGCAGGGTCTGAGGGTTCCGTCCTTTTTTTTGACGAAGAAAAAACCTGCCCCCGCAGGTGATGAGGATTTTCGAATGAACCCCCTCTGGAGATTCTCCTGGATATATTGTCTCATAGCCTGGGTCTCAGGTATGGATAATGGGTATGATCCTCCTCTCGGGGGAATGGTACCGGGTAGAAGATCGATTGGGCAATCGTACGCACGATGTGGCGGAAGTTCTTCTGCCTGGCGTTTGTCAAAGACATCGCGAAACTCTTCATATATCCCCGGTAGGTGTATCTTGTCAGGATCCGTGACCTCCAGACCTGCCACTGCCTTAGGAGTAGACATGCAATGTTCCAAGCAATAGGAACTCCAACGTAGAGGCGTGGACTCTGTCCAGTCAACAACTGGATTGTGGATCCGGAGCCACGGGAGTCCCAGAATAACGTCCGTGGAGGGAGTGTGGATAATATCCAGTGTTATGGTCTCGGAGTGGCAGTCACCGGTCGAGATCTTAAGGGGCACAGTTTGCAAGGAAATGAACGCGGGCTGCAAGGGTCGTCCGTCGATGGCTTCAAGGGCTACCGGACGATCTTTGGGTACCAACGGTATCCTATTCTTGATTGCGAACTCTTGATCAACGAAGTTTCCCCCTGACCCAGAATCCAGAAAGGCCCGTGTCTGTACTGTGAAGGTCTCACCGAATATGGAGATGGGTAGGTAAATCCTAGTAGAGGGTTGAGGAGGGGGAAAGGTTGCAGTGCCCAGCGTGATCCTCCTTATACTCACTGGGCTTTGGCGTTTCCCGGTTTAAGTGGACAGTTGATCACCAGGTGTCCGTTATTGCCACAGTAGAGGCACAACCCCGCTCGTCTTCTCCGTTGCCTCTCGATAGGTGAAAGACTAGTCCCTCCCAGCTGCATGGGTTCATCTAGAACGGGAGTTGTGGAGAGTAGAGGCCCTATGGTGGAAAAAGAGGACGATTGTATACCTCGAGGGTGTTTGTTTCTCTCCATCTTTCTCTCTTGAAGACGCTGATCCATACGGATGCACAGGTTTATCAGATTTTCCAATCCAGCGGGGTGATCAAGAGAGGCCAGTTCGTCCTTCAGACGTTCGGACAGACCCTGCCAGAAGACTGCAGACAGGGCCTCATCGTTCCAGCCGGTCTCCGTAGCCAACGTCCGAAAATCCAGGGCATAACGAGCCACAGTACGGTCTCCCTGGGAAATATTAAGCAGAGTAGATGCGGCGGTAACCTTACGCCCTGGGGTGTCAAACACCCTTCTGAACTCGGCGATGAAGAGGGCGAGGTTTGAAGTCAGATCGGGACGTTGCTCCCAGTTAGGAGATGCCCAGGCTAGAGTGGCGTCAGTCAGCAAGGAGAGTATGTATGCGACCTTTGATCGTGAGGAAAGGAAGTGAGAGGGAAGCAACTCAAACTGTATGGAGCACTGGTTCAGAAACCCTCGGCAACCGTTGGGATCCCCTGCATACCGGTTGGGCGTTGGTAGTCTTGGCTCAGTGGTATGTGTCGTGAGTGCGGGAGTGGTTGCAAGTTTGGCGGTGTTGGTTGTAGATAAGGTCAGGCGTCTAACTTGCTCAGTAAGGGTATCCACGTCTTGTTTGAGTTGGGAGACTAGTTGTTCCTTAAGTGTGAATGATCCGGTAAGTTGCCGGAAGCATTCCTCATGTGTGTCTAGGCGTTGGGCCACCTCAGCGGCGTCCATGTTTGTTGGGCTGAGCATATTGTCACGCTGCGCTCACCACAAACAGGACGGAAGACCGCGGGGCTGAGGTGGGGATAGAAAGACACCGACCTACAACCACGCAGTCCTGTCCGGAATGCGTAGTCCAAGTCGTACCGCGTCGTAGGGTTGGAGAGGTCAGGGTAGTCAGGGTACTTGCCGGGTTCCGGGGTTGGAGAGTAGAGGATGGTAGATTTCCGTAGCCAAGGTCCAGGGTAATAGAAGGTAGAATGGTCGAGGGCGAAGCCGGGGTCAAAGTGCAGGAGAGTGTAGGAATCCAGAGAACAGCCAGGATCAGGATATCAGAGAACAGACAGGTCAGGCCAAGCAAAGTTCAAGCAAACTAAACAGCAGCGGTGAGCACAATGCATAAACAGGAGTTTATGCTCAGCAAGGAATGCCAGACAGGAGCAGGTATATATGTGGGAAGGATCCAATTACCTTGCAGGGGTGTGATCCGGTCCTCCAATGATGTCCGGGCGGCAGTAATCTGAAACAGCCTGCAGGTTAGGCTTTCCTGGTGATTGCCTTGGTTGCCGAGCAACCCGCGCGCGTGCGCGATGCGCGTCGCGGAGCGCTGACGTCACGCGGGCGTACGGCCGAGTTCCCTCCCTGTGGGAGGCGCTGGCAGCTCCTTTCCGAGCGTGCGTGTACTGCCCTGGCCGTGCGTGTGCGCATGGGTCTGCCGTGTGACGCGTCAGCGGGGCGGTCTCTGACCGGAGTTGTTGCAGATGTGACAGGGATGTTCTGCCTCTTTTTTCTTTTCTTTTTCTCTGTGTCTTCTCTGTTCTTTCTGCAATTGATTATTGATATCAGCTGTCTTGTATGACGGGGAGAGTCATAAATACCCAGGACCTCCCTTACTTCATTACTCCTTGAGAAAGCGCCACAGTAGGCGTGAAACATGTGGGAGAGTAGTTAGTACTGTCTGTTTTTTTTATGTAGTTCATTAAAGTATACCTTTTAACCCCTTTTTTGCTGGTGAGTGCCTACTTTTTGTATTATGGAGCGGCTGGATTTTTGATTCTTACCTTGTTCTGTTGCTGTGTATGAGAATCTGCTTCACCACCGGATGCCTGGAGGAGACGCTTTTGGCAGCGTCAGGGCAGCTGCAGCAAGAAAGGATGACCAAGGCGGCGTATCATCGTGAGTAAAGAGTACGCCGGGCATAGCCAGGGTAAGGGGGACATTAGTGACTGCACCTCATAATTGGTTGTCCCGCCCTGTGTCCCCTCCTTGTCACCATTATCTATCTGAACACAGAAAACTGAAGCCCTTTAATCCTTTATTTTCCGGTGTCAACTCCTATTATCCCTTTACTACTGCCTAAAGGCTTTTTTCCAACCTCCTGGAGCTTTGACACGGTTTTTTTCTTAGTGAAATCAATCAGCCTTCCCTGCTATCCCCCCCAGCCTCCCTGTGTATCCTCCCACCTGTCTACACTGTCGCTGCGAGGAGGGGGTCTGATCAGCCTGCTGCCTGGATCGGAGCTGTCTGGCTCCTTGCGTTTCAGCCTGTGTGTGTGCCAAATCCAAGATGGCCACCGCAGGTTGGATTTAAAGGCAAATCTCCCCCCAGGAACATAAATAAATAAATAAACACCACAACATAAAAAATCAGTTTAATCCTAGTCCAGGGGCTGCTGAGGCAGGAGAATAAAAAACAAAATCAGCTACACATGCCCCGGCCACTAGGCAATGCCCGCATGACCCTTGAAAACCCAAGCATAGAAGCAATAAAGTCGCTCGCATGCAGAGGAGCGACACAGCAGACACTGACAAGGTTAAATGACTTTGCCCCATTAAAAAATGTTCTAAAGAGGGGTTTCCGGTGACGTCCTCCGGTATGGTGATGTAGGGAAAGAGCTCCGCGGACCCAACAGAATAAAACATAAATATAACGCTCTCCCGCCAACATTCCCCGACCGAATTTCGGCTACCCAGCAAGAGAAACACAGAGAGAATGTCCAAACAGAAAAAAGCAGCAAATCAAGGGGTTACCAAGTATTTTTCACCCCCGCAGAAAAGCCAGAGGACTCTGCAGAAGCCCAAGATGGTGCCGGAGCACGCGGCCCACAGGCCCCACAGAGCAAATCAACACGGCCCAAAGAGACAGCTGCACCGGAGGAACCTGTAACCAGAGCCTACATGGAGGACCTAATGGCGTCCATGCACACGAAATTACAGGCCTCACTCCAAGCGGATCTCAGGGCAGTGGCAGCAGAGCTAAAACAAGACATGCAGGGCCTCACGGAACGCACAACAGGCCTGGAGGGGAAGCTGGCAGAATCCCTCGAGCGACAGACGGAGGCCGAGGAGGAAATTGTCCGCCTTGGAGAGGAAATCCTATTGCTAAAAGAGGGCCAAGAGGACCAGGAGAACCGGGATAGGAGACAGAACTTGCGCATCCGCAATGTCCCTGAAACGGTTCTCCCGGGTCAAATCAGACCTTACCTCTCGGAACTCTTCACATCTATATGTGCGTCTCTAGAGGAAAAAGTTCTCGAAATTGACAGAGCCCACAGAGCCCTGGGCCCACGATCAGAAGATCCAGGCCGAAGACGTGACATAATAGTCAGAATGCACAATAAAGAAAAACCTGGCGCCAAATAGTCAGTGGAATGTCCTGTACTCCTCAAGGGATCCGCACACTTTCACTTTCATCAGCCGCTTTCTCTGCCTCCTCTAGTTTCTGTAAGGCTGTGGCAAGACGCTCCTGAGCTCTATCTAACTCCTCTTCCACGAGCTGGATACGGCGGTTTAATGCAGCAACTTCTGCTTCAGCAGGGTATAAGGCACATAAAGGTATCTTTTAGGATGCTGTTCACTCGGTGGACAGGAGATGCAGAACTCAGTGTTCCCCCAGATATGTGGACTCCCAAGGACTTTCTCACGCATCTCCCGTTCGCTGTCCAGCTCGCTGCGAGCTGGACAGTGAACGGGAGATGCGTGAGAAAGTCCTTGG
Source organism: Ascaphus truei (assembly GCF_040206685.1). Lineage (NCBI taxonomy): Eukaryota > Metazoa > Chordata > Amphibia > Anura > Ascaphidae > Ascaphus > Ascaphus truei. The sequence continues at coordinate 31,849,501 of NC_134503.1, read as the reverse complement.
GAGTCCACATATCTGGGGGAACACTGAGTTCTGCATCTCCTGTCCACCGAGTGAACAGCATCCTAAAAGATACCTTTATGTGCCTTATACCCTGCTGAAGCAGAAGTTGCTGCATTAAACCGCCGTATCCAGCTCGTGGAAGAGGAGTTAGATAGAGCTCAGGAGCGTCTTGCCACAGCCTTACAGAAACTAGAGGAGGCAGAGAAAGCGGCTGATGAAAGTGAAAGTGTGCGGATCCCTTGAGGAGTACAGGACATTCCACTGACTATTTGGCGCCAGGTTTTTCTTTATTTTGGTTTATTCTGTTAGTACTGGCAGTATCACCGGGCAGCCACCCTTTATTATAAGTTTTTTAATATCACACTGTGTATTACACTTTAGCGCTAGTTCACATTTTTTTCTTCACCAAGTCAGAATGCACAGCTACACGACGAAAGAGAAGATCATCATAGCATGCAGAAGCTCCTCATCAATTACCTTCCAAGAAGAGGCCATACAGATATTCAACGATCTATCTCGCATCACGGTCAACCGGAGAAGGGAGATGAAGCCCCTCACTGTGTTTCTCCGTGAAAATGAGGTGAAATACAGGTGGGGCTACTCATTTAAACTTACCGTAAATAATGGAGGCAAGTTTCTCACCATCCTCCGGCCGGAGGATATGCTCCCTTTCGCCCGAGCGCTGGGCCTATCTCCCCCAGCTGCATGGCTGCCTAACCCAACCCAGACAGCCACACGAGGAGGGGACGCAGTTGGTGACCCTGCAGACACCACAAAAAGAGTGGTGCATCAACGCTCCACCAGAAATAAATGAGCTAGCGGCAAACTGAACTCCGACACCCGGTTTCCACACTGATTGACTCACCTCTGCATCGTGACGACAGCAAAGCAGGAGGGGATGGTACCTCGGATGGGGCACACCAGCCCTGGATGTTCTGCGTCTTGCGGCTTCCTCAGCAACAGACCGTCACCACGGCCTTCCAGGCCCAGATGTCCTGCAACCGACCGGCAGCATAATGCCCCTACTGGAGTCTGCTCACCTGAGGCCCAGGCTGGGCGGCCAGAGGAGCGAGTAGCAGCCGAAGGGATCTGGACCTCTGCAGAGAAGACCGCGTGGGCCCACGCATATGCAGAAGCCTCCAGGCTTGTTTTTCAAGTGGGGCGGGTTAAGCGAGCAAAGAGGGCCCAGAAAGGGAATGGGACCCCACACCCGATTAAGGAATCCTCAAACTGTGAGTACACCACCCCCCCCCCCTTCCCTCCTCTACGGAAGGAGGCCGCATAACAGAGACCCCGCAGACTAGAGGGTTGAGCCCGGCGGCTGCCGTGGTATAAACACCCAAGGACCGGGACACAGTTCTGCGAACGGATCGGTTCTCTTTCCCTTCCCACGTTTGAAGGAGCATCAGCGCATAAGTTAACACTGACAACCCTGTTTGCCCCCCTCCCTGCTGATGTTACCACCGAGTATTATTTGTTGAAGCTGATATTGTGTTAATGTGATAATGGGACTGTTTTCTCATGTTCTCTAATATTTCATAAGTGTTCTACCAGTGAGGATAAGTGCCAAGATCCAATCCGCAGGGAAACGCTTAGAAGAGCCGATATCTAAGCTAGATACATAAGGGACATAGATCCCATAACAGATGATACGTATCCCTCCCACCCCCCACCTCTCCCCCCTCTCCCCCCCTCCCCCCCCTACCCTCACTCCCCCCCTCCCCTCCTCCCCCTCCTCCCCCCCTCCCCCTTCCCTCCCCCCCTCCCCCTTCCCTCCCCCTTCATTGCTTCCCCCACCTACCCCCCCCTCCACGATGGATTACCTAAACTGAGAGAAGCTTACACCATACTACCAAATAACACCACATGTAGCAACCATAATTGCCTCTCCCCCTGTTCTCCCTCCCCCCTCCTTCCCCCTCCCACTCCTTCCCACACTCCCCCCCCCCCCAACAACATCCCTAAAAGGAACAGGAAACTGCTGCTACACCTTTCTAAGCATCACAAACACTCCATAAGGGCGACCTCTTTGACACTAACTGAGAGGACGAGGGCCCACACGAAACTGGAGGACAGGTCTACAACAAGAGTAAACGTGTAGTAGAAGTACAAATAACAACGGTTGATGACTGTTAAAATGCCTATATATGTAAAAAGCTGCACTGCTTATAGTGCAACATATGTTCACCATGTCTTAAGGTACCAGTGACTAGAGTAAACATATATGCACCCCCCCTCTCCCATTCCCCCCCCCCCTCTCCCATTCCCCCCTCTCCTTTCCCCCCCCCCCTTCCCCTACCCCCCCTCCCACTCCCCACCCCCCACCCTTTCCCCACCATCCTTTTTTCCACCCTCCCCCCCCCTACACACCCCTCCCATCCCTCGCCCAGGAAGAGCTCCCTCAAGCTACTACATGGGTCCGAGCTTTTCTTGCACAGCTGTACCTGGACCACTGGATCACCCCCCTCATTGGGCCATATGCCCAAATGCCGGTACCTAACCCTGGCGGTATCCACTGAAGGTCCATAGTGGGCCTCATCCTACTTTACCTCTTGCTGCTGATTCTGTCCCAGCAGACTCTTTCCCCCCCTCCCCTGCCTCACCCCTTCCCACTCCCACCACCCCAACCCCTCGTCGTGGCCAACCTGAACCTCACATACAGAAATCGACCCCCAGAGGGGATAAAAACGATCTTTGATCTACGATATAAGGATCCACCCGGTGGGAAGGGCGCGATCCCAATAGTGACAACACTCCAGCAACCAAATGGCTAGTCAATCAGCAATCAAACTGGTTTCACTGAATGTGAAAGGTTTGAACAATAACAGAAAAAGAAGACTAGTGCTCCAGGAGCTGAAAAGGTCTAAGGGAGATATCATCTTCCTCCAGGAGACGCACTTTGCATCTCAAGAGCTGCCCAAATTAATTAGCAATGTATTCCCGACGGGTTTTTTCTCATCATTTAATAGTAAAAAGCGCGGAGTAGCTATTCTACTCAGACAAGGAACCCCATTCAATATTACCAAAACGACTTCAGATCCAGAGGGTAGATTTCTAATGGTATATGGCTCGCTCGCGGGTACGACGATCGCCCTGGTCAACATCTATGCGCCAAATGAAAATCAAACAGAATTCCTAAAAACAGTGCTAGAGAAGATTGATCCTAACTATCTATCCTCTTTGATTATAGGTGGGGACTTTAATATGGTGATAAACTCCACCGAGGACAGAGTCTCAACTCTGAATCGCTCACAAAGAGCATCCTCTCAGAAAATGGAGAGACAATTTAAAGCGATTATTAGGGACTACTCCTTGATTGACATTTGGAGAATCCGACACCAGGGCCAAAGAGACTACACATTTTACTCGGCGCCACACCAATCATACTCTCGTATAGACTATTTTTTTGCTACCAAAAATGTTCTCGAAGCCTCCACCAATTCGGAAGTAGAGGTATACAGAAACGTTCCCAGATCACTGCGATAAAGAGTGGATCGGGGGACATAATCTATAATGAGCAGAAAATAGCGGAAGAATTTACCGCATTCTATACCAAATTATATAACCTTAGGGCTGAGGGAGGGAGGGAAGGCGGGGATACCCACCTCGGAACCCATTAGTAATTACCTATCGGATTGCCTCCTGCCCACATTGATAGAGGAGGAAAATATGATACTCAATGCAAAGATCACCCAAGAAGAGTTGGCGGCCGCAATAAAAAAATTAAAAATCTCGAAAGCCCCTGGCCCCGATGGCTTCTCCAATGTCTATTATAAAAGGTTCTCCCCGATTCTTTCTAAACACCTGCTTTGCTTATTTAACTCATTCATGGAGGGCAACCGAATCCCCCCATCAATGACGCAGGCCAACCTAGCCATAATCCACAAAGAGGGTAGGGACCCAGTGCTCTGTGGGAGTTACCGACCAATCTCTCTACTAAACAACGATCTTAAGCTTTACAGCAAAATCCTGGCAAATAGACTGAATCCGATATTACTGATATTAATACACAACGACCAGGTGGGGTTTGTCTCAGGCAGACAAGCCTCAGATAACACCCGCAAAATTATCAATATCATTGATCATGCCCACCTCACAGCTACCCAAGCGGTTTTGGTAAGCTTAGATGCAGAGAAGACGTTCGACAGAATTGATTGGCTATTTCTTGACAAAACAATGCAGAAATTCGGCTTCAAAGAGGAATACCTAGAGGGGGTCCGAGCGCTATACCGCAGCCCAACTGCGGTGGTGAAACTCCCGGGCGGATCCGCTAAGAAATTCAGTATCACAAATGGAACAAGACAGGGTTTCCCCCTATCTCCCCTCCTGTTCGCCTTTACAATTGAACCTTTGGCGGCTAGAATACGAGACAACATAAACATACAGGGGGTACCGATTGGCGGAAAAACTATAAAGTCTCGTTATTCGCAGATGATGTTATCCTAACGTTAACACAACCCCAGATCTCTCTCCCCAATCTCCACAAGGAATTCAGAGAATTTGGTAAAATATCAGGTTATAAAATTAATAGTGACAAATCAGAGGCCCTCAACCTAAATCTATCAGAGCCAGAGATGCAGACATTGAAACAAAACTTTAATTATAAGTGGAGCCTTTTATACATCAAATACCTGGGAGTAAATGTATCAAAGAACTACGGCTCTCTCTACCAAAATAACTACCCAAACCTCTTTAAGAAAATTAAAAAAGACCTGGATAATTGGGAAAACTACCAGATCTCATGGATCGGGAGGATGATCTCAGTAAAAATGAATATACTCCCTAGATTATTATACTTCTTCCAGACACTCCCGATCCATATTCCTGGCTCTGAACTAAAAACTATCCAAAACAAAATGTTTTAATTTATCTTGCAAGGGAAGAGACCCAGGGTATCTAGGTCAGTTCTTATGGTGCCCAGGACAAAAGGAGGATTGGGGGTCCCAGACATAGCTAAATATTATCAAGCAGCCCAATTAAGACAGGCGGTCATGTGGAACTTGGACCCAGACCAGCTCTGTTGGCTAGCAATTGAATCTCAGTACTCCAGAACGCGTTCTCTGCCAGCTTATTCTTTGGTGCAGTGATAGGGGCACTGACATGGCGCCTAAATTCGAACTGGGAGCAATGAGACACACATGGGATATATGGACGAAAACTAAAATGAAATACCAGCTCTCCTCCCTCCGTTCACAGCTAACCCCACTATTCAACAATCCAAAATTCCCCCCAGGATGCGAGACTAAACAATTCGACATATTCAAATCATTGGCGGTCAGGGTGATCGCAGATCTGCTGAGCGACGGACAGTTCCTGAGTCTCCAAGAATTACGCACCAAATTGAAGGTACCTCACCTAGATACATTCAAATTTCTCCAAATTCGACACTTCCTACAAAAAATGTCCCCAACAATGAAATTTCCCCGTCCTACAAAATTTGAGAAACTGTGCCGGGACGGAGCACATCAAAAAGGTCTAATAACGCAAATATATGCTGGCATGGAGAATCCGGCAAATCCAACCACACACGACTATATGCTCAAGTGGGCAGCGGAATTGAACATAGTTATAGACCGGGAGGACTGGGAAGACACACTATGCTGGAGAGGCTGTGGACATACACTGGCGACACACTTTATTCGAGCTCGGCTAGTCCCACGAATTCGGGTATACCCGGGTGTATTGAGGTTTGTGACTGTTTTCTGCCCGAGTACATTGGGTTATTTTCCAGGCAGGGATTGAAGCATTTTATTCCCGCTGGCTGCAATACTGCACAGTATATATATATATACTGCATTACAATTCATGAATTTATGCCATCTGGTAGACACGCGAAGCATTGCAGCCTATTAAATCCTAATCATTATCATTTAACAGATCAGCCAACCATCAGCCAGGCATGAACCCAGGCTGGGAAGGCAAACGCAACGGGGCTTGTCAGAGGTGAGGAGCGGCGCATTCCAGGTATCTGCCAGGTACATACTGGGTATTTGCTCGAATAAAGTGTGTCGGTGCAGTAGAGGGGACATGGCCCATATCTGGTGGCTATGTCCAGAGATTCAAAAATACTGGCTTATAATACAAGATTTAATAAAAGAGATTACAGGTCTCACAATCCCTATGGATCCACTGACCTTCATACTGGGCAGACCGATAGAGGAGATCGATCACCCAGTATGGAAATTAATCTCCTTTATTCTGACAGCAGCAAGATGCTCGGTAGCATACTCCTGGAAGAAGACAGCGCCCCCTACAAAACAACAGGTGAAAAATAGACTCAATGAGGTAATGAGGATAGAAAAACTTACGGCTTTTCTAAAACGATCTACCGAAGGGTTTTATAAAATCTCGGAACCCTGGATAACTCACTTGAAAGACTCAGAATAGAATCCCTTGCACCATAACAGAAACAGTTAAGGGTTGGAGGAGTTTAGAAACGGAGCGGCCGGACGAGGGGAGGGAAGCTTCTATCTTCCCTTCAGGAGTCACAGGATATATTCAGCCCAGCTGCTGCCCATAGTCAATGGGCATGGGATAGGGGGAAAGGTTAATCACGTAGACCTGAGTTCTGCGCGGAATTCTAAACGGCCACTCCTTCGTGGAGGCCAACACCTTGTAGCCGAACTGCTGGTCGTCATCTGCATTACTTTCCAAGGAGAATAGCCAGTCCTCTTTGCGTCTCTCAGGGTAGTGACAAGCTGCTGTCATCATCCTTCCTTCTCCTGGAGGGATCTCCGTCAATCCACGCTCCATGTTATACAACACCCCGTGCTCTTCTTCGGCCGCAACCCTACCGCAGACCTCTTGTAATGCTGGGTACATGGCTAGAGCCAGCAACGGTAGTTCACCCGCTTCCTGCAAGTACATTCGGATCACGGCTTGTACTATGTCCGTATTAGTCCCCATGATTATAGGGGCGCTGGGGTGGTCTTGGGGTTTCGGGCACACTAACGCCTCCACTTCCATAGGGTGGTGCTTGCCGGTATTCAATTGTGGAATGTCCAGGTGTTCTCTCACCACTCCATCATTAGGGTAGTCTTCATGGCTTAGCCCTCTCAATCTCATGGAGTCTGCGGACAATAGGGGTAACCGGTGAAAGTGCTGATCGTAGAAGGGTCGATATACAATGGTTACTTGGGAACCCGTATCCAGTAGAGCAGATGCATAGATACCCTCAATAACGACCTTGACGATAGCCGGCGGCCTGATGCGGCTACTCATCAGGGGTGGGGCCGGTGCTCCATTGGCTTCAAGGGCAGCGCCCCCGTTGGACACAAGGCCAGTTTCCGCGGTCCGGGGAGTACACAGCATGGATTTTGCAGGTCGGGATGCCTGTCACGGTAGCTTATGACAAGATATAATGAACACCAAATATCTGGGTTGAACTGAACGAGGCTTAGATATAAGAAAATATATGTATTCCTTAAATAAGGTGAACACAGCAATATAGTACAATTAACAGGCAAGAAGGTAACACTTACTTAGGGTTGGGGGATGGAGAAGTATCAGCTAGCAATTCTCCAGCAATCCGGTGACATTCCAGGTGGAATCAGAAGCACAACTAAAAACTGTAGGGTTGACACAGTTTATATACCTGTGTAACCCTATTCTTAACATTGAATACAGACTATTGGTGAACAATTATCTGTATCCAATCCCTAACGTGGAGACACAGATTAACCCATGCCCCCCAGCTAATTAGCCCATGTGTACTGGGACTCAATGGGTAGCCCCATAATTAAATCAGGGGCGACGACTAGTCTACCAAATGAAGTATCTGCATTGTTTGTAGGTGTAGACATAACACTTACAAACCACTCCAGTTTGATGATTCTCCACCCTCAGGTAACAATTAGAGTGGCAGAGTTTGTTGATTAGTACTTGGTCTGTTGATTAGTACTTAGTGTAAACAATCAGGGCAATTAACTTATGATCACAGTGCTTAGGCTCAATCAGCCGGCTGCCCTTCATGACCTATTAGCATAGCAGATGGCGTCTGCATTTTCAGAGCAGATCCAAAATACCATACATATACACTTTAATATCTACACATATTAATAAGTTCCATTCTGGTGGGCTCAGTGGGTCGAAATTTGCCAGTTCTTAATGCCTATAGTGACTCCACACATTGGCCAAATATCAACTCTCTGCAACCTCCAGAACTGGAGATACAGAAATGCACTTTAAAACATTAAAATACAGGATTATAATGAAACATGGGAACAGGGGAACATACATTTTCCTGACATGACAAGGTGTAAGCTACATTCCTGGACCACAGTCCAGTTAACCCCTTGCCTCCCTGGTGAGGTCAGGGGGTGGCCATATGGGGTGCAACCCCTTTAATACCGGGCCAACCCCCCTCTCCCTCTACAATGCTATTCTCCGTTTGGCAGGACATTGGGACGAGATATGCCCCATCTTGCCACAGGTATAGCACTGGATATTGCTCCTCATGGAACTGTTCCTGAAGGCCCGGGAAGATTTTCCCGAGGTGGAGCCTCCACGGTCTCCCTCGCGCTCCTCAGGCTCCTCCTTTTCCTGACTCATGTCCACAGCAGGCAAGGCTCTAGCCTCTCCTTTCTTGGCATCTTTGGGGGGTGCTCCCGTCTTCTTGGGTGTGTTCAAATCCCGACCCAACAGCACGGTCTCATGAGCCTGCACTCAGTCCATAAGTTCGTCAAAAGACAAGGCCTGACCTGGAACGAGGCACCCGCTGACTCTCACGGATACCGGATGTAACGGGAGAAGTCCCCTCAGAAGTTGTGTGGTCCGCAGCCCATCGGCATCAGCCTTCTGCACTACCTTCCTCCTTACCTGCGTCCAAAGATCCAGATGCAGACGCCTAAGGAAGTCAGATACCATCTCTCCTTCTTTCTGGGCCAGCGCATGAAATTTGGCCATCAGTGCGAACGTGTCTACCGGGGTCCCATAGGCTTTGGTGAGTGCATGAAGTATCCCGTGCGTGTCTGCATCCGGGTGGTCATCTCTGTACCAATGCACCATATGGGAGGCGGGTGGTCGTAGGCATTCAATAATGCGCTGTCTCCTCACAGCGTCGGTGCAGTACCATTCAGGGAGTACCTGTTCAGCATGATCCAGCCATTCTATTCTGAGGCCAGAGTCATGTATGGTATGAATAGCCCAGATAGGTTCAACTCATTCCTTTTACAAGCACAACAAGTTATTTGTCTTTCTTCACTTTATTGAGAAAAGCATGGATTTACAAAGGCACTTGTTGATGATGGTGTTGTGGGAGAATGTCTCTATGGTGAGTGCGCTTGAAAGTGGGGAAAGGTGAAAAGGATGGGGCCTTGCCAGTAGAGCAAATTACAGAAGGTTCTCACTCAGCCAATGTTTAATGTGGAAAGGAAGCAGTGAGGGAATTCTGGGTAACAGGATAGCATGGGGACAGACCATCTGTGAACAAGGCAGAGGGGGAGAGAGCAGACTAGCCCATTCTGATAGAAAGGCTGAGGTTGCTATAGCAACTCACTGGCATAATGCAGAGACAGGGATTGCAACACTGTGTCTAAGACACAGGCACTGTGTGTGTGTACAGAGCAAAATACATGCAGCTGGAAATGAGGAACTGACAAGCAGAAGCTGCAAAGGAAAGGGGGGGTGAAACAGAGATGTGATTCTTGTTCCATGACATATTCAGTTGTGGTAAGATATTAATGTTATTTGTAACACACATTAGATTAGAAACATTGTCACAATAATTAAGTATTACATTTAATATTTATAGATCACTATAGTACTATTATAATTTGTTGGCATGGTAACCTATAACAGGGGAGCACAAACTTTTGAAGCTTTGCCCCCCTGCTGGCCTCCCCTGGTCTCGCGTGACATCACGTCACATGACCCCACGGTGTAATTTGACGCCGCGTTGCCATGGAGACGCGTCTGAATCCTAGTCAGTGTTACTGTTGCAGAGGCCTCACGTGATCCCCGGCATTTAATGTAAATGCCTTGGGGAGGAGCGCGGGACCTCTGCAACCGCCCGCGCCCCCCCAGACAAATCACCCGCCCCCCAGTTTGCGCACCGCTGACCTATAACATTATGTAGCTTTGTAGTTAGGTTTAAATTCTCTGGATTAGTCTAATTGGATTTCATTCATTCCAGGACTCTGACCATAATCATTGGGTTAAAATCAAGGACACTTTCCATTGAAAAATAGATAAAAGTTTGGGGTCACTGAGTACTGAGCACTCATAGTTATCACAATTTAGCCAAATATGAGTGTTCAGTTTCTCTGCACACTATCTATCCTTATCAAATGTTGTCTTCCTTTTCAATTTTAATATGTATTTTTCTAATGTATTGTGTTATTGAATGTTAATTAGCATAACTATGTGTTGATATTACATCATCATTCCTCTATAATTATATATATACACTGTATATATATATATATATATATATATTTCCCATACAAGAATCTATTATTATCTAAATCAGTAACATCTGTGACCTATTATGCAATTATCAAGTGGCCTCGGGGACTATGAAACCCTTACGAGTGAGTTGTAGCATTATCCCCTGATGAAATCAGCTGTGTGCTGAAGAAACGCGTAGGTACTTTCTTCTCGTTGCTATTGCCGCACTATAAGTCCTGACGCCGGAAGGGAAGTTGGCACGCGACCAAGATGAGACACCGGAATTACAGAGTGGAATCACAACTGCATGCCACAGATTGCCGGAGGACCGCACTGCGAGGGGCGCAGCCTACCGAGTTTCCCGGTCAACATCCAACGTGTGGAGCTGCGGAGGGACTTCCGGATTACCACGGAGCACGAGCTTGTCTCATACAATGCTTTTATCAAACGGACCTTTGTGAGTTTGTTATTTTTATCTTGACCAGGAAATGAAATTGTTAAACCGAATTTACACATGGAGCGGGCGCTTTCTCTTCTTTTTTTTGTTTAGATATCTATCGAGGAGGTGGTTGTTTCCACGAAGAGAGCTGCCAGGACTCCAGAGGACGCCTGAATTGGATCCTTTAATGATTTAGTTATAACATAGCTATTAGAGCTAGGTTTCTGGACTTTTATTGTGTTTAGGCATATTGTTTATTATTATTTTATTACAGCTACTTTTTAGTAATTGCACGGTTATTAATTCTGGCCACTAATTCTCACTACCACTATCATCTCTCTCTAGCCACCACCAAATTGCTATATCAGCTATATTAATTATTGGTTATACCAGGGGAGTACAAACTTTTGCAGCTGCGCCCCCCTGCCTTCCCTCCGCTGGTGCTCGTGCACCCCCTTATCTTGATGCGGCATCACGTGACCTGCAGTGTCTTTTGACGAGGGTGACGTCACATGACCCCGCGGCTTCATTTGACCCCGTGTTGCCATGGACACGAGTGCTGCCGGCAGAGTCAAGGTAAGTATAGCGTTGCAGAGGCCTCACGCGATCCCCTGGCATTTAATTTTCATGCCTCGGGGATGTGCGCGGGGGATGTGCGTGGCGGAAGTGCGCAGGGCCTCTGCAACCGCCCGCGCCCCCGCAGAAAAATCTCCCACCCCCCCTGGGGTGGGAGAAAACCCCAGTTTGCGCACCTATGGGTTATACCACAGATGTGGTCAAATGCTAAATTGAATTAATATAAGGTTTAAACTAGACGCTGTGTGTATATTATATATATGTATATATTTATATTAACACACATTCCCAGATAGATAGTTTTTATATATATATATATATATATATATATATATATATATATATATATATATATATATATATATATATATATATATATATATATATATATATATATATATATATATATACATACACACACACACACACACACACACACACACACGTATATATATATCTATATATATATATATATATATAAAACATACTATATATTGCACACATATATAACGTTTTATCCAACTTTTTAATTTATTATTTGTAGAGAAAATGGACAATGTTCGCCAGAAGCGCTATTTTTCAAAATGTAGCATCTCTACTAATTAGTGTAAATGATACTTCATATAAAGCAGGTTATGGGACACAGTATTACTGTAAATGACCATAATGTCTCTTATCACATCCCAGTATATGGATACTGTATCTTCTCTTATCACAAGCTGGTAACATCTGACAGGGCTCAGAGTCTGAGGCCAGAATGTGACATACAGAACATTCTCATTCTAAATTTCAAAAAATATTGTGTTTATTTCTGACCTGACTGCCGTGGTTACATCTCAACCGCTCTGTGCCTGGGTTCTACTCTATGTCACCACTTTCTGCCACAACCAGCTGACGGTGGATCTGCAAGGAGTTCAACGCTCAGTGGCATCAAATCTGTGGCTTGGTTAACGTATAATTTCTCCAGCTTTTTATTGGATTGTTTTAAATAGATTATATTTATTTCATTTAATAGATATTTATTTAGTATACTTGATTATATTTATTTAGTTTAATAGATATTTATTTAGTACAATAGATTATATTTATTTAGTTTAATAGATATTTATTTAGTATACTTGCTTATATTTGTTAAATAGATTATATTTCTTAGTTTAATAGATTAGATTTATTAGTTTATTAGATTATATTTGTTAGTACAGTAGATTATATTAACTAGTATTTAAGTCTCCCCCTCAGAGCCCCATTAGAGAAATATTTTAGGACCCGTACACATATTTAACATCTTTTCGGAGTTGCTTATTTTTTAGATCCCTCGGAGTCAAAACCTAAAGGGTTTAGCTAAAAAAGTTCGGATCAAGAGGAGCCGCACAGCTTAAAGCCAGAACTTTTCCAAGGGAGATGGAGACTAATTGGGTAAGATCTGATTAAAGGACAACCTTTGGGGAAGGAAAGGGTGACGAGGGAGTGTAAGAGCAAGGTGGTGTGTGGGAATGGGGCAGAGCAAGAGAACGCAAAAATGATGGGGATTTGCTGCACACCAAAAAAACAATAAGTAGTGATACTTTTACCGGTGTTCCTCAGTCCCAGGGAAGACCGGCATTTCGTTCAATGTATACATTATGATTGAAGGAAAAGGGCACACGGATTTGAATAAAAAAAAGATAATTTATTGTGCCACAGACTGCAACGTTTCGGCTGCTGGCCTTTCTTTACTGGCATTAGTGAGTTTAGCCACTTTACTTGATAAAGACCAGCAGGCCGAAATGTTGTAGTCTATGGCAGTGCAAGAGAAAACAGGTTGGGGGGTGGGAGGGGGTTCTAGCAAGGTCGCCGATCCATGGGTGAGGGGCCCCGGGGGAAACAAGTCCTGGGCCCCGGGAAAGCTGTCTGTGGCCCATACAAGCTGAGTAACATGTAGAAAGGACACATGTATGTTCAGAATGAGTTAGCATGGTATTTTGTGAGGCATCATAGCAGGTAATACTGTGCACTGCAAGCTCAGTCAGTGTGAGGAAGGGTCCGATGGAGGAGTTGGAGGGTTCCAGGATATCTCAAAACTGAGGGGCGCGACATTTTCTTGGGGTGGTGGGGCTCGGCGCTTACAGAGGCCCCACGCTCTTCCCCACAGCCTTTAAATTAAATGCCGGCGATCGCGCGCAAGGCCTCTGTAAGTTCCCTTTCCTTGTCTCCGGCGGCTTCTGGAGACTACAACGTGGCGTCACCTGATGTGGCGTTGCCATAGCAACGTGATATCGCATGACGCCGTTACATCAGAACGCCGGAGACAAAGTAAGGAGGGGGGGGGGGGAGCAGGGGAAAAAGGTTGCGCAACCCTGTCTTAAAGAATTGTCCTGCATACAGATCAAAGCCTGGCTACGCGGAAAGCAGCCGAAAAGAAGACGGAAAAGAAGACAGAAAAGAAGACAGAAAAGAAGACGGGCGAAGCAGGTGAGTAATGAAATAGCCGTCACTGTGTAACTCTTCCAATTAACAAAACACACAGAGGTAAATGAGAATTTAAATCCTAATAGAGGTATATTAGTATTTTATCTGGTAGTGTTAGGACTTGCGAACAGGTGTCTGCCTTGCCGTGGCTCGCAAGCTTACAACGCTTTGGCCAAAGGGTTAAACTAAATGACCCTATTTCAAGAGAATATATAAGTATTTTACTGTGTATTTTGGTCATATTGGATGTAGCATTGGGCTTCTCTGTCCTAACTCTTCCAATTACCTGCAACTTCATGCAGAGAAATAGCAACGCTTGTTTTTAACGCATTAAGCGCCGACGGGGAATTCAACTGCTGAGAGGTTAAGGGAGTTATTAACCCAAACTCAGCGACGTTACTGTGTCTCTGTGATAACTCCCCCAGGACATGCCTGAAAACCAGAGGTAACTCAAAGCATTTTTTCCTGGTAAAATATTTGATGAATAGAAACATGACCTCGGAGACTGTGAGACACCCCTCCCCCCTCCCTCCTCTACCCCTCCCCCCTTCCCCCCCTCACCCTCCCCCTCTTCCCTCCCTCCCCCTTCCCCCCTCCCCCTTCCTTCCCTTCTACACTTGGTGTCCCAAACCCCACCATAACCAATACATAAATAACCACAAACACGAGGTCTGGCGGTGTGAGGCCGCGGCTTTTTATTAAAACAGCAATTAACCTAAAAAGTGCCACCCCCTGCCAGAGTGCTCGCTCATTGGGTAAAGGCCAAAGGTACCTGATCCAGTGGCCCGTAACTGCCCCCTAGCCGGGCCCCGCCCGTCTGGCGAGAATTGGCCCCAGGAACGCACGTGTAAATGAGCCGCGCCCACTCGCCACTCCCAGCCACCTTTTTGTTTTATTTCTGTTATTCATTTTCATTGTTTATTTATTCTTTTTTTATTTTAAACACGTACAACCAACATATTTACCAGTATTCACAATAAAGGGCAGGGTGGGCGGGAAGCTCATGGCAGGGCGTAGACTGACCCCGCGCCCCCGCCTCTGTCTAATTCTAACCTCCCTGGCCCTTCCCCCTGCTGTGTCACCCTCACTGCCAGAGGGGGGGGGGGCAGGGGGGACACAGTCCACATTCACAGGTAAGGGGAGCCAAGTCCCTCTGGTTATAGCGCCCGGTCACCGAGGGTTCAAGGCTACTTTTCTGGGTTATTTTGAAGCGAGCTACACTGGGGAATATTTAGGGCTCTCCCAGACACAGAGAACATTTCGGGATCTCCCCAGACACAAAGAGAGAACATTTAGGGGTCTCTCCAGACACAGAGAGAACATTTAGGGGTCTCCCCAGACAAAAAGAGAACATTTCAGGGTCTCCCCAGACACAGAGAGAACATTTAGGGCTCTCCCCAGACACAGAGAACCCCACACACTTAGATCCCAAAACCTCAGCTTTTCCCAAACTGCAGGCGGAGGGGTCAAGATTCCAGGTGTTTAAATAAATCATTGTTACCCGGAGCATGTCTGGCTTTTATTGGAACTTGTCCTGATTCTGTCACCAATACAGGTTATCTATATGATCACTTCTCTGTGTGTATCCGACTGTCTCTTTTCTTATTAACCCTGCGCATGTCTGTCACTTGTTATACTAGATCTGTCACATTTCATGTTCCTTTTGAGTGTATCTTGTGTCTCTTCATGTCTCGCTGTATCTCTGTGTCTGCTAAGACTCTCACTGCTACAGTGCTGGAGTCCTAAAAAAGGTGTGTTGGTAGGTGTGTGTGTATAGGTGAATGTGTGTGTGTGTATGTAGGTGTGTGTGTGATAGAGCAAGAGAGTGAGAGAGAGAGAGAGAGAGAGATAGCGGCACAGCATTTCGGTCCTATATATACACGCACACTTATACACACACACGTTCTTGCTCCTAAAAAACTGCAGGAACGGAGTACCAACAGGTTCCTGCTCCTAAAATACAAATGCACAATCAGTCATATTCACACACACTCCCACTAAAATACACACACATTGATAATCTTGTAGAAGCACAGACACACTACAATATATATGTCGGTGGCCCTGGTCACGTGGGAATGGGCCTTCAAGGAGTCTATTACTCTGAAGCGTTGCTAACATTGCGAAGCAACATTGGGTTGTGAAGATTGTTACTGTTTGGGTGCTGTGGACAATTGGCTTAACCGTCAAACCCTCCATACAGCACCAGGACATGTATAGGAGTGAGGAATACATGTGATCACATTACTATCCTCTGTATCACAGGCATGGGCGTGGGAGGAGGAGGACAGTGAGGAGGAGGAAGTCACAAGAATCAAACCTTCACGGGTAAATGGGAATGGCGGATCTGTGAATCTGCCGCACACAAGGTGCTATTAGCTGTTGTACAGGACACAATTTATGGAAAAGTCTGTAACACTTTACAGTGTAATAATACAGAACCTGCTGGAGATGTTTTAATGAAGGTTAGTGGGTCCCTGTTTCCTCGGGTCTCATGCGATGGGAGCGTTCCCCAAATCTGAGGTTTGTGCCCCTATTACATTTGAGAAATACATATAAACAAAAATAAAGAGAGACGGAGATAAATAAAAGAGATAAGATTAAAGGGGGAGAGAGGGACTGACAGGAGAGAGAAAGGAAAGGCAGAGAGTAGGGAGACTTCTCATCCAAGGTCATGAAACAGCTGTGATACATGGACACCTTCTCTGGGAAACTTTCCACTAGCCATGTGACATTACACCTCCACCGTAGGGCGTACTGCGTCTGGGGAGGGGGTGTGTAAAGAATCCTGGGGAGGGGCATATTATGGAGTTTTGGGCCTGGGGAGGGGTATATAACGGGGTACTTGGCCCTGGGGGTATAATGGGGTACTGGGCCTGGGGAGGGGTGTATAATGGGATACTGGGCCTGGGGGGTATAACGGGGCCTGGGGAGGGGTGTATAATGGGGTACTGGGCCTGGGCATATAACCGAGTACTGGGCCTGGGGAGGTGGGTATAACTGGGTACTGGGGAGGGGGGTAAAAGTAGGTTTGCCAGGTGTCCGGTCTTGAACTGGACTGTCCTGTATTTGGACACTGTCCAGTAAAGAATGAGCGGTACTGTAATAATACTGGACATGTATGTGTCCAGTATTTTCCTCCCTGGACATAGTGACCTGACGCACCTTTCACCATTGAGTCCAGTATTTTTGGAGATGCCACCTGGCGACCCTAGGTATAAGTGGCACAGGAGTTCCTGCGATACAGAGTATCACTGTCCCTGGTTACAAACACTTCATGTCTCCTGCAGGTCCGGAGACACACGAGACACACGAAGGTGGTGCCCTTTGTACTACAGCACGACGAGGCGGACGAGGCGGGCTACAAGGCGGGGTACGAGGCGGACGAGGCGGACTACAAAGTGGACGAGGCGGGCTATGAGGCGGACGGTGAGGCGGGCTTCATGGAGGACGAAACGGACGACAAGTGGGGTGACGAGTTGGAAGATGAGAGGTATGGAGGGGCGTGCTGCTTCCCCTTCCTCAGGCTGGGGAGATCCCGGGTGCAGGTACCAGAGGGGCCAGGATGTGGAAATAGGGGTATTCTAGGGGCCGTGAGAAGATCCCGGGAGCAGGTACCAGAGGGGCCAGGCCGCAGAAACAGGGGTATTCTAGGGGCCCTGAGAAGATGGTTTGACCGCAGGAGAGGCACATAAGAGCAGTTAGGCTGCGGGACAGGGCAGGAAGTAGAGGGAGATAGGGATATTGGGCGTGAGGGGCAGGTACTACAGTGAGATAGGGATATTGGGCGTGAGGGGCAGGTACTAGAGGGAGATAGGGATATTGGGCGTGAGGGGCAGGTACTAGAGGGAGATAGGGATATTGGGCGTGAGGGGCGGGTACTAGAGGGAGATAGGGATATTGGGCGTGAGAGGGTGAGAGGGAGCCAGGAGCAGGGCCGGTGCACGGGTTACATGCGCCCGAGGCTAAACTTTATATTTGCGCCCCAGTTGTATAAAAAAAAATAAGATAAATAAAATAATAAACAGCGGCGTAGCTATTGGGGCTGCAGGGGGCGCCACCGCACCAAGCGCGACGTAAAATAAAAGGGCGCCAAAATACTGAAAAAAAAAAAGAAAAATAATTTAAAAAAAAAGATAAATAAAATTAAAAAAAATAATAAGAGGAAAAAATAATAATGATTATTAATGCGCCCCTAGGACCTCTGCGCGCTAGGCGACCGCCTAATGGACGACCGGCCCTGCGAGATATGCGGGAGGAAAAGGGGTGAATGGGATAGATATGCAGGGGGATGGGGGAGCAGGTGAGTTATACACATGGGCACAAGGGCCCCATCACCCGCAACTCTATATACTGAGTGTGCCCCTGTGTATAACAACGCTGATCTGTGCTGCTCCATCTGATCTCACTGCGCAGTGATCCAGGGACCATCCGATCGCCATTTAATGGGGTCAGGAAGGAATTTTTTTCCCCCATTGCACAGCAGGGGTTATGTTTCGCCTTCCTCTGGATCACAGCAACAAACTGCCCTTTGTGCATGAATCATCAGTGAGATCTTTATACACCCTGCATTGGTCTTCATCTCTTTGCTGCCGGAGGGGCCTGCAATGCATTGCTCTGCGTGTTACTATATCGCTCTGCAATGTGCTGCAGGCCCCTACCAGCAAAGAGATTAATTATTTCAATAAAATACTCTCTTTAATCCAACCTATGTGTAGTGTCTTTTCTATCCGTTGTATCTATTGCCAACAGCTCAGTGATTCTCACCCAGGACGCTGCCCTAGTGTCACGCTGCCAAGCCCGGGTGTGAAGGAGGTTTATAGGGTCACATATACACTTCTGCTAAAACACAAGTGCAAACAGGAAGCCCCTCTGGTCTGTCATATCTTTTATTACACAAAACGGTATCTAAAAAGGTAAAAAGAACATACATGGGATTCTGCTACAAATATCTCTAATTACAAACCAATTAACAAATCATTTAGATTGGAGTCGAGTCAAAATTGAAGGGGAGTCAAATATAGGGTAATGACATACAAATATCCCCAGAAAAGTAGGCTGAACATACTCCTTAGTCCAGGGGTGCACAAAGTTTTTAACCTGCGCCCCCTCCTGGCTGCTTACCTCCCGGCTCACACCCCCCTCCTCCTCGGCTCCGGCGTCAAATGACGTCACGGTGTCATGTGATATCACGTTGCCATGGCAACACAACGTCACGTGACCCCACGGTATCATCTGATGCCGGTTGCCATGGCGATGCGTCGCCGAAGATCAGGTAGGAGAAGCTGCAGAGACATCGCGCAGTCGGCATTTCATTTAAATGCCTTGGGGGAGAGAACGGGACCTCTGTAGCCACCACGCCCCCCCCCTTAAAATCCTCCGGCCCCACTTTGCACAGCCCTGCCTAGTCCATATGCATTAAAGGGTGAGCGAAACTGTACGTTCTAAATGTTAAAAACAAAAATAATAACATTTTAATAGTAAACGAGAACGCTGAAAAACGTGATAATTATATACAGTGATAACAAAATGTCATTAAAATCCCCAGAGCTGAGAAGGCTGGTCGGGAAAATTGTATTGTATTGTATGTCTTTATTTATATAGCGCCATAAATGTACATAGCGCTTCACAGTAGTAATACATATCATATAAATAACAAATAATATAAATAACAGATCATGGGAATAAGTGCTTCAGACATACTGTAAAAGTAACATTAAGGAAGGAGTCCCTGCTCCGAGGAGCTTACAGTCTAATTGGTAGGTAGGGAGAACGTACAGAGACAGTAGGAGGGAATACTAGTAAGTGCGTCTGCAGGGGGCCAAGCTTTATGTGTCATGTGTCCATGATTATCCAGTGCTATTCATATGCTTCTTTAAGCAGATGTGTCTTAAGGTGGGTCTTAAAGGTGGATAGCGAGGGGGCTAGTCGGGTATTGAGGGGAAGGGCATTCCAGAGGTGTGGGGCAGTCAGTGAAAACGGTTTAAGGCGGGAGAGAGCTTTAGATACAAAGGGGGTAGAAAGAAGACATCCTTGAGAAGAATGCAAGAGTCGGGATGGTGCATAGCGAGAAATTAGGGCTGAGATGTAAGGAGGGGCAGAAGAATGTAAAGCTTTAAAAGTGAGCAGGAGAATTGAGTGTGAGATACGTGATTTAATCGGAAGCCAGGAGAGGGATTTCAGGAGGGGAGATGCGGAGACAGATTTAGGAAAGAGTAGAGTGATTCTGGCAGCAGCGTTTAGGATAGATTGTAGGGGAGACAGGTGAGAGGTAGGAAGGCCGAACAGCAGGAGGTTGCAGTAATCGAGACGTGAGAGAATGGAGGGCCTGAGTCAGAGTTTTAGCAGTTGAGTAACAGAGGAAAGGGCGTATATTTGTGATATTGCGGAGGAAAAAGCGACAAGTTTTAGAAACGTTTTGAATATGAGAGGAGAATGAGAGAGAGGAATCAAGTGTGACCCCTAGGCAGCGTGCGTGGGCTACTGGGTGAATGATCGTATTTCCAATAGCAATGTGGAAGGAGACAGTAGGGCCAGGGTAGGAGCCGGAGGGCCTCAATATAAATACCCCTAGCAAGCAGATTGCTGTATGCAGCCACGGGAGGCCATCGGCATTAGGCAAGGTGCATGCAGCGGCTGGGAACAATAATGTCCATATAATTATCTGTTTAGGGGCCAGATGGAGTATCTATGGTGTAGGAGTGATTGATCCATACAGGTACACCCAAATAGATATATGCACAGTCAGTAGTATATGCTGGTAAATATACAGAGCTTTAGAATGCGCTGAAAGGCACAATAGCCATGGAAGGTATATACAGTATAAACACAGCCCCAATACAGCCGTGTCTCCCAGTGGCTCTAAACTTCCAATCTCTGTCTCGCTCGTGAGCGTCACCGGCGTGACGTCACTACACCCCAACGCGCGGTTTGCGTGACGAGTCTCGCTTCTTCCGGGGGGAGGAGTCACATATAGCTGCTTCAGTGTATCAGATATACCCTGAAGCATGGGTGCAGCTAGAGAAGTCAGCCAATAGAAAGGTGTCCGGCGGAATAGACGTCGTCACGGACACCCAAAGGTAAACAATGTTTGGAAGGCACTGTCATATATGGTCAGTATATAAAGGAGTATAGTAGGTTGTGTAGAAACCCAGTGCATCAGAAAAAACAAGTCCTGTTTGACATAATAAACTGAGGTTTAGGATAAACTCCTTCAATGTAAACATATAGCATAACGAAGCCCTAATAGGGTTAGGGGACTAGTACCTAATGCCAGCGGCACCATAAATAAATAGTACAGACCAACGTCCCATATATCAGAGAAAAAAAGGGGTACAGCTACCCACAAAGTGAACTCACTCAGTTTCTCCTGGAGTATCCAATCTCAGAATCTTCATAGGCGTGCAATCTCCCAGGTGATGGCAGGAACAGGTAGGAAAATAAGGCAGTGCACTGCCCAAAGTAACAGAAGGAGGCTCACGGTTTTTAGCAACAAAAAAATAGATGTATTACATAAAAAGTGGACAAAGGGGTCCCACCTAGGCCACAGCAGGTGTCCACCAATGCGTTTCAGGCAAAAATGCCCTTTATCAAGGTGTACAGAACAACCCAAAAAGCTCCAATTTATAATACAGCACTAATCGTGCTATCACGACCAATCAGAAAGCAGCACCTATTAGGATGTGTCCCAATTGGCCATTGGGATCACATCAATACACTAAACTTTATTAGACCTCACATGTCTGCAAATACAAGGCAATGACTATGGGCAAACAGGTAGTGCGCTCTGATTGGTGCACTGACTTCTGGAACAATTGTAACTTTATTAAACTGACATTTAAAAACGTCCATGACAACAAAAAAGTGCTTCTTAAACCTTTGTGCAAAGATAGAAAACAACAAAATATAGAGAGCAAACATTCTACATAAGGACTAATATTAATAATAAACTTAAAAAAAGAATATTAATAACAATTACAGCTTAAAATTAAAAACATAAACATATGTAAAGTGCTATTAATCAAAATTGTGAAAGAAATAATAATACATTAACTCCCATGGGGAATTTTAACTATGTCCTAAATGGCATGAATATTAAAAATTGACAAAAATAGCACAGTTGCACACAGAACATTTGCAAGACCAGGAGGGCACAAAATAGATTCACACATAATTGTTAAATGTTAATTAATCATTTATCCCCTCTTTCCTTTAAGATTACTAAGCACATAGACCAGAGATTAACCCTAAAATACAAAAAAGAGAAAGGGAGAATCCCCTAAGTATGGAATCAATAATGGTCATATGTGATCTTAGATTTATCCAAAGGGAAGGGGGAAAGGTCAACATTTGAATACTCCAAAGAACAATAAACACTTGTAGCCATGCATAATAATGGATTGCAGACATCTTCCCTGCTGGCAGTAAACCCTGGTAAGTACGGGCATGCCAGCAGTAGTTATGGAGGTTTTCCCTCACACTCTGGTGAGGTGCCCTATGTATGGATGGGAGTGGCTGCATGCTCTGAGTCCCTGGATAGTGACATCAGAGATGTGCCTGCCCCCTGATGTATATAAGGCACAACACTGTCAGTTAAAAGTTGTTGTTGCTATAGAGTTGGCTCCTGTAAAAGGGATTGCGGGACAGCTTTGTGACCCTAGTGCCGTATCTAAGGGCACGAGTTCCAGATCAAGCCTGTCAAGGCCACACTGTGTACAGGGACATGGCGCTGGGGTGATCTCCCTACGGGGAGAGGGGATCCCACTCCGATTAGGAGGGCAGTACCTGGCTTATGGACAGCACGGAGGAATGTGCGGCTAAAGCCGAGAGCTGCATGGGGCAGACTACTACCTGCAGATCATCAATAAAGATGCCCTTGTTAAAGATACCCCCACTGTGTGAGTGTGAGATTACTCGACAGTGGCAGTCACCACCGAGAAGGAGTTCCTCACCAGGACCATCTCCCTGCAGAAGAATAGATCCTGATGAGGTGGAGGCGCTACACATGATGTAAGTTGGACTCGCACCCACTACCTCAGCCACCTGTCCTGATGACATCCCCTAACACCATCAAGCGGGAAACTCAGGAGTCCTGTTACCTGCAGGTGCACCACCATACACGATCACGTAATGGGGACCGGTTAGACCACACGGGCCAATGTGAGATTGGGTGGGTCAGACAGGAGGTACCCGTTACATTTGGAGGCGCTGCTGAGATACCTGTCAACAGGACAGGCTTTAGCTAGGCACACACTAGGAAACAGGGAGAGTGTCTGCTGCCACTTTGTGCTGCGTGGGACGGAGCCAGGGGTAGTCGGGGAGCTGCTGGAGCTGCAGACAGCACAGACGCCTTGGGATCCTGCTAGCGGTTAGTAGGTCTGGAGAGGGGGCTACTGCTGTTCTAGTCACCTTGAGGTACCGCTAGTGGGGGACACCTGAAGGGGTAAACTGGTAACTTAGGGCAGGAATTCTGGAAGGGTCCGCGCTAGGCTAGCCAACAGTAGGTAGACGCCCAAGTACTGCATGGAAGAGCCAGAGTACTCTAGTCTCCATTCCAGACCACTTACCAAGAGGAGCACAGACTGGGAGGAAGGAGATACAGTAGACACAGAAAGAGTGAGCCTAGCCTGAGGTAGTGCAAACACGAGTCAGATCTACGTTAGGTACACAAGGTGGTGCACAAGGCATTTTTATTGTACTGATGTGGTAGCTGCCCCGCAGAGCGGAGCTCCATGTACAAGAATCCTATATTCAGTGATCGAGAGAGACCCGCAAGAATGGAGGATCTGCAAAGAGCAGAAGGTCCAGGATGGCGGACAAAGGAAGAGCTCGCACCTGTTCTGTGCGAGTATGAAGAACAAGCTACAGAAGAGACTTTTGTGAGCCTGTTATGGAATGGCGTGAAAGCTGTGACTGCGCCGTGTTTGTCATGCTTATGCTCTTGGGATAGTACCCCCGAGAACAGTGAGGACGACAGTGTTACTCGATGGGAGGAATGAAATGGACTTGCTTATCATTTGATACACAAACAACCAAACGCTACCTCAAATGTGATGCAAAAAGATAATACGAACCAAGATGGCGGTTCCCGCGTTCCCGGGACACCGCGTGGGCCAGCTGCAGAAAGTCTTGCAACTTTGCAGTTTGCTAATTGTTGGCCAGGATTGGCGCCAACGAGAAGACCCCACCCTGTTGGGGAGTTTGGCGCGAAAGCTGGAGCCGTGCCCTCATGGACTATGACTCACTCCGCCCCTGTGCTGGGACAGCCTACCAGTCTACAAGACCTCCTCCTAGTTTCAACCAGGGGGAGTGGTTTGCAGTTCCACCGGATGCAGATGGAGAAAGTAGGAGGAGGGGTTGCCAAACCAGCCCCTGCACTCCAGTTGCGAAGAGCCATTGACCAGTACAGACCTCTGAAGCGAGTCCCTCCACTGGTGAATATGGCTGGGGTCTCTGAGAAAGTTGAACAGAGTCCCTTGATTACGACACATCCCTACTCGGCTCCAGGAGGCTTCCTGATCCTCCGAGAAGAGGGTGTAGAGACGGTGGCATGTCTCTGCTTGCAGTGCAGACTACCGGGCGGAGCCGTGGGCAGTGAGTCTCGATGCCCTCATTGTGGACTGCAATATCTGTGGCCCATGCCGACTTTTGTGCCGGTGCAAGCCGTGGAAGCTAAGGAAGATGTCCCTATGCTGGCGGAGGAGATTCCGGGGGCACTATGGCGAGAATCCACGGGTCCTGAAGAACCGGGTCCGGTTCTCAAGAAAGAGAAAACCAGTCACAGACGAGGTGACAAGAGAGGGGCGCATTGGCGATCACCTAACGGGACGCCCCGCCCGAATGCAAAACTAGAGTCCTCGGACGAGGAGTGTGCCAGGCTGTCGAGTGCGATGGTTCTAAAGACAGATTACCATACTATTGGTACGCCTTGGCGAGATGCTATCCCTCGTGGTGTGGAGACACGGAGTCGAGTGTCCCCCGTACCGCGCCAACCCGAGCAACGGAGTCCTACGGCCGTGGTGACTAGCAGTTCGGAAGGAGGTCGATCCACCCCGACACTGCGCAGTGCTAAGCCCAAGCAGTGTTTGTCGCAGGTTCCGGCGGTGGTGGTGATTAAAGAGGAGCGGAGCCAGGCCCAGACGGGATCTTTCCGGAGCAGGGCATTGCCGGATGTCCTGGTGGAGGAAGAGGTCTCGATTGGGGACCCAACCCAAGATGGCGGCGAGGCACGTGTGTACACGGAGATGATTTCCGGTAACCAGAGCGGGGTCGAGTGGCAGATGATCGCGCCTCTATGGTCGAGCAGCGGAAACCGGTCGCCTACGTCGAGGAGGAATGGGCGATCGAGTCGGAGGGTGAAGAGCCTCAGCACTGGTGGAGGAGAGACTTTGTTGTGGAGCGGAGTCAGGTATTGCTGAGGAGCAGGTCATAACCCTGCAGATGTCTACTGTCCGGTCCCATCCCCAAACCCTTTCCACTCCCAAAGTTAGCCCCAAGGCCCTAGATAAAGTCCCTGCCCCGGTCGTTTTCACGTTTGGGTCAACTTCTAGTCTAGGGATGTCAGGGGAGTCCCGGGGCCATTCTGAGGAACGGACTGGAAGCCTGGACTGGGGAAAGACGTCTGATGATGGATCGGTGGGTGGAGGGAGAATTTCCCGACAAGTGTCGGTGTCTAGTGATTGTCCTAGTGCCATGAGTGTTACCATTGGGAATAAGTCCCAGCACCAGGGAATTACAGCACAATCAGAGGGTACACCAGGGATATCTTCTGGGGGGCCCGAGGTGGAGGACTCCCTAGAGTCAGGTCAATAAGTGCTTAGGGAGACTCGGTGGTGGGCGCCATTGTATGAGGGCTATGTGGCATGGATTGACCGCACTAGCTTCATTTTGGAAAAAGATGGGGTGGTGGATCATTGGTGGGCTACAGGCGAATTCGATGACGATGCTTACCTTAAGGAGTTGCGAACGAGGTGGGGTAAGATTAAGCGTGGGTTAATTACGCCCAAGGGTTCCGAGGGGTTCGAGGATCCCGTGGAAGCAGACGAGCCCCTGTCATGGGTGTTGCCGGGGAGGGTGGGCTATGCTAGGTTCACCCGGTCCTGTCGAGCCGAGCGAGCCATCGCAGCTAAATATAAGAGGTCTCATGGGCTTGAGTACCCTTATGTCCCCGAACCTCTGATGAGGGAGATTGAAGATAATCGAGAGAGGTGGCTCCGAGATGACATTGAGTACTATATTGTCAACAAGGGGGGTGCCATTACAGGAGTTCAGGCCGAGCAGCGAGTGTCTCAGCTAATGAGGGTTTGGACAATTGGGCGCAGTATCTACATGCATAAAGTAGTGTACCGCAACGAGCGAGGTCTGCCCCGAAAGTACAGCGTTACGGTGACTGATGCAGCGGGAAGGGATGTGAAGAAGCCAGACCCTAGACACTATTATTAGGTTACCTAACTAGATAGAGTCAGTGTTTAATCTAGCGCTCCCTGCTGGTCAGAGTGGGCATAACATTGCATTATTATGACAAAAATCAATGATGTTTGAAATGTAATTTGTGTGTTCTTTTGCAGTGTTTCCTGGCGCAAGGTACACCAAATTTAGGTTCCAGCCGGGACGGTGGGAATTCACCAGGGGGAGTATGTAGCCATGCATAATAATGGATTGCAGACATCTTCCCTGCTGGCAGTAAACCCTGGTAAGTACGGGCATGCCAGCAGTAGTTATGGAGGTTTTCCCTCACACTCTGGTGAGGTGCCCTATGTATGGATGGGAGTGGCTGCATGCTCTGAGTCCCTGGATAGTGACATCAGAGATGTGCCTGCCCCCTGAGGTATATAAGGCACAACACTGTCAGTTAAAAGTGGTTGTTGCTAAAGAGTTGGCTTCTGTAAAAGGGATTGCGGGACAGCTTTGTGACCCTAGTGCCGTATCTAAGGGCACGAGTTCCAGATCAAGCCTGTCAAGGCCACACTGTGCCAGGGACCTGGCGCAGGGGTGATCTCCCTACGGGGAGAGGGGATCCCACTCCGATTAGGAGGGCAGTACCTGGCAAAGGGACAGCACGGAGGAATGTGCGGCTAAAGCCGAGAGCTGCATGGGGCAGTCTACTACCTGCAGATCATCAATAAAGATGCTCTTGTTAAAGATACCCCCACTGTGTGAGTGTGAGATTACTCGACAGTGGCAGTCACCACCGAGAAGGAGTTCCTCACCAGGACCATCTCCCTGCGGAAGCATAGATCCTGATGAGGTGGAGGCGCTGCACATGATGTAAGTTGGACTCGTACCCACTACCTCAGCCACCTGTCCTGATGACATCCCCTAACACCATCAAGCGGGAGACTCAGGAGTCCTGTTACCTGCAGGTGCACCACCATACACGATCACGTAATGGGGACCGGTTAGACCACACGGGCCAATGTGAGATTGGGTGGGTCAGACAGGAGGGAATACCCGTTACACACTTAAATGTGAAGAGATTAGGTATAAGTTAATTTCACAAAGCAGGAACATGATGATTTCAAAAGACCAATAGTCTATTACAGAATAATAACACAAATTCACAAAATCATTAGAAAATTAACTCTTAATCAATTCTTTAAGAAAAATGTTGACATACAAGACACAGGTGATGTTCACTCTGCACCAGGTGTGGGGGTTGTTGACAGTTCCTATGTTCCTGAAGTTATTGATATATGTGAAAATGTTTTTTCCTTTAAAGAGTTCTGCCATTTGCAGGATTTGAATGAGTTGCTCCTAGATCAGGATTCTCAATATGACTACCAAGATTTCTTGGGGAGGAAAGCCTCAGGGTTTAAAAACAAATCCAGTTTTTACCCAACTTATGTAAAGGGTAATGCAATAACAACTTTTGAGAAAATGGTAGAAAGAGATCTGTCTATCCTAGCTTCAGTGTAAAAAATGCTGTATGGTGCTCAAAAACATAGATCAAAAGCTGCAATAAAGTCCTTCACCAGAATAATTCCATGTGTAGAAATCCTAGGGGTACCAGGAGCATTAAACCAAACCAAAATCCTGTTGGATGTAACACCTATTTCCACTATGACACGATGGCCCGGATGGAGTTCCACTATTGTAAGTAACAACTCCCACTAGCTAGTGTCCAGTCAGATATATCGCTGTGGAACAATAAGGTGTAAGGTGTGAGAGTAATATTACTCACGGCTGGGTGGTCTTCCTGGTATACCTCCTCCGGTAGGTGCATCCGGTCTTCCAATGGTCACAGCAAACAATATAGGAAGGTTGGAGCACAACTGAATACAGGGTGGAAAAAACAATCTGCAAGAGAGTGTGTGTCCCAAAAAAGGTTTAATGGATCAAACCATAAACATACAGTGAGCCCACGGGCCCCCACCAAATCTTTAAATGCCATGGCTAATCACCATGTGGGGGCCCGTGGGCTCACTGTATGTTTATGGTTTGATCCATTAAACCTTTTTTGGGACACACACTCTCTTGCAGATTGTTTTTTCCACCCTGTATTCAGTTGTGCTCCAACCTTCCTATATTGTTTGCTGTATCCTAGCTTCAGGTTACACGTTCTCTGTAAAATCTAATAAACCCTTGACTAATAACTTAACTAAAGGTAAGGCCAAAGCGTTAAAAGACTTAAAATTAAATAAACAAGTAATCATTAAGAATGCGGACAAGGGTGGGGCGGTAGTGGTACAGCATAGGAGCGACTACCACAAGGAAGCTAAACGCCAACTTGATGATGCTCTATAATGAACACCAAATATCTGGGTTGAACTGAACGAGGCTTAGATATAATAAAATATAATTTATTCCTTGAAAAAGGTGAACACAGCAATATAGTACAATTAACAGACAAGAAGGTAACACTTACTTAGGGTTGGGGGATGGAGAAGTATCAGCTAGCAATTCTCCAGCAATCCGGTGACATTCCAGGTGGAATCAGAAGCACAACTAAAAACTGTAGGGTGGACACAGTTTATATACCTGTGTAACCCTATTCTTAACATTGAATGCAGACTATTGGTGAACAATTATCTGTATCCAATCCCTAACGTGGAGACACAGATTAACCCATGCCCCCCAGCTAATTAGCCCATGTGTACTGGGACTCTATGGGTAGCCCCAAAATTAAATCAGGGGCGACGACCAGTCTACCAAATGAAGTATCTGCATTGTTTGTAGGCGTAGACATAACACTTACAAACCACTCCAGTTTGATGATTCTCCACCCTCAGGTAACAATTAGAGTGGCAGAGTTTGTTGATTAGTACTTGGTCTGTTGATTAGTACTTTTGTAAACAATCAGGGCAGTTTAACTTTTGATCACAGTGCTTAGGCTCAATCAGCCGGCTGCCCTTTATGACCTATTAGCATAGCAGATGGAGTCTGCATTTTCAGGGCAGATCCAAAATACCATACATATACACTTTAATATCTACACATATTAATAAGTTCCATTCTGGTGGGCTCAGTGGGTCGAAATTTGCCAGTTCTTAATGCCTACAGTGACTCCACACATTGGCCAAATATCAACTCTCTGCGACCTCCAGAACTGGAGATACAAAAATGCACTTTAAAACATTAAAATACAGGATTATAATGAAACATAGGAACAGGGGAACATACATTTTCCTGACATGACAAGGTGTAAGCCACATTCCTGGACCGCAGTCCAGTTAACCCCTTGCCTCCCTGGTGAGGTCAGGGGGTGGCCATATGGGGTGCAACCCCTTTAATACCGGGCCAGCCCCCTCTCCCTCTACAATCCATTTCCCACCACGGCCGTGTTTCACCATCTCCCAAAGATCCATAAGACGTTGGTCTCTCCTCCAGGGAGGCCAATAGTCTCTAGCATTGGGTCTTTGGGAGATGGTCTCTCACGGTACGTGGATCACTATCTACAATCCCTGGCATTAGCTCTTCCGTCCAATATTTTGGACAGTGTTGATTTGATTAATCAGTTAGAAGGTTTCTCTTGGAAGCCCAATTTCATCTGGTTGTCTATGGATGTCACATCACTTTATACTATCATTAAACATGACCTGGGGATGGCAGCTTCAAGTTATTTTTTGGACACTTCAGATTTATCACCAGCACAGGGAAGTTTTATTTTGGATTCCATTCACTTTTTATTAACACACAATTATTTTTGTTTGACGGTGTTTACTATCTCCAAACACGTGGAACTGCTATTGGTACCAGCTTTGCCCCATGCTAGGCAAACTTATTCATGGGATTGTGGGAGTCGTTCCACGTGTTTGAAGATAGGAACCCGTTTAGGGATCACATTGTTTTTTATCGTCGTTTTATAGACGACCTTCTTTTTATTTGGGAAGGTGATACTAACACTATGTTATTATTTATAGATTCACTTAATAATAATGAGTATGATTTAAAGTTCACATTTTCTTTTGATCACCTTCAACTTAAATATTTAGATTTATTATTATATATTGATCACTCCTTGACTATCCACACAGATATTTTTCGAAAGGAAAATTCACGAAACACTTATCTAAGAGCAGACAGCTGCCACCCCAGGTCACTCATAAAAGGAATACCAAAGGGGCAGTTTATGAGACTTAAAAGAAACTGCTCTAAAGATGTTGACTTCCATAGGCAATCAGATGACTTATATAATAGATTCCTAGCCAGGGGTCATGACCCCCTTGATCTAAATAAAGCAAGGGGAGAAGTTGATATTATGGAAAGGAGCGAATTGTAAAAAGAAAACCAAAAAAGACATCACAACTAGACAGCCCTTTATTTATTACTCAGTTCAGTCGACAGGCACAAGAAGTTAGACAAATACTGGAAAAACATTGGAGCATATTTTCCTTGATACTGTCTTGGGACATAGTCTGCCACAT
>NC_134503.1:31728790-31806290 GCF_040206685.1 Ascaphus truei | reverse complement strand
AACTCCTATTACTCCATGTACTGTAACTGCTCCCTATAACTCCTATTACTCCATGTACTGTAACTGCTCCCTATAACTCCTATCACTCCATGTACTGTAACTGCTCCCTATAACTCCTATTACTCCATGTACTGTAACTGCTCCCTATAACTCCTATCACTTCATGTACTGTAACTGCTCCCTATAACTCCTATTACTCCATGTACTATAACTGCTCCCTATAACTCCTATCACTCCATTTACTGTAACTGCTCCCTATAACTCCTATTACTCCATGTACTGTAACTGCTCCCTATAACTCCTATTACTCCATGTACTGTAACTGCTCCCTATAACTCCTATTACTCCATGTACTGTAACTGCTCCCTATAACTCCTATCACTCCATGTACTGTAACTGCTCCCTATAACTCCTATTACTCCATGTACTGTAACTGCTCCCTATAACTCCTATCACTTCATGTACTGTAACTGCTCCCTATAACTCCTATTACTCCATGTACTATAACTGCTCCCTATAACTCCTATCACTCCATGTACTGTAACTGCTCCCTATAACTCCTATTACTCCATGTACTGTAACTGCTCCCTATAACTCCTATTACTCCATGTACTGTAACTTCTCCCTACAGTATAACTCCTATTACTCCATGTACTGTAACTGCTCTCTATAACTCCTATTACTCCATGTACTGTAACTGCTCCCTATAACTCATATTACTCCATGTACTGTAACTGCTCCCTATAACTCCTATTACTCCATGTACTATAACTGCTCCCTATAACTCCTATCACTCCATGTACTGTAACTGCTCCCTATAACTCCTATTACTCCATGTACTGTAACTGCTCCCTATAACTCCTATCACTTCATGTACTGTAACTGCTCCCTATAACTCCTATTACTCCATGTACTGTAACTGCTCCCTATAACTCCTATTACTCCATGTACTGTAACTGCTCCCTATAACTCCTATTACTCCATGTACTGTAACTGCTCCCTATAACTCCTATCACTTCATGTACTGTAACTGCTCCCTATAACTCCTATTACTCCATGTACTGTAACTGCTCCCTATAACTCCTATCACTCCATGTACTGTAACTGCTCCCTATAACTCCTATTACTCCATGTACTGTAACTGCTCCCTATAACTCCTATTACTCCACGATGTACTGTAACTGCTCCCTATAACTCCTATTACACCATGTACTGTAATTGCTCCCTATAACTCCTATCACTCCATGTACTGTAACTGCTCCCTATAACTCCTATTACTCCATGTACTGTAACTGCTCCCTATAACTCCTATTACTCCATGTACTATAACTGCTCCCTATAACTCCTATCACTCCATGTACTGTAACTGCTCCCTATAACTCCTATTACTCCATGTACTATAACTGCTCCCTATAACTCCTATCACTCCATGTACTGTAACTGCTCCCTATAACTCCTATTACTCCATGTACTGTAACTGCTCCCTATAACTCCTATTACTCCATGTACTGTAACTGCTCCCTATAACTCCTATTACTCTATGTACTGTAACTGCTCCCTATAACTCCTATTACTCCATGTACTGTAACTGCTCCCTATAACTCCTATCACTCCATGTACTGTAACTGCTCCCTATAACTCCTATTACTCCATGTACTGTAACTGCTCCCTATAACTCCTATTACTCCATGTACTGTAACTGCTCCCTATAACTCCTATCACTTCATGTACTGTAACTGCTCCCTATAACTCCTATTACTCCATGTACTGTAACTGCTCCCTAAAAATCCTATTACTCCATGTACTGTAACTGCTCCCTATAACTCCTATTACTCCATGTACTGTAACTGCTCCCTATAACTCCTATTACTCCATGTACTGTAACTGCTCCCTATAACTCCTATTACTCCATGTACTGTAACTGCTCCCTATAACTCATATCACTTCATGTACTGTAACTTCTCCCTATAACTCCTATTACTCCATGTACTGTAACTTCTCCCTATAACTCATATTACTCCATGTACTGTAACTGCTCCCTATAACTCCTATCACTCCATGTACTGTAACTGCTCCCTATAACTCCTATTACTCCATGTACTGTAACTGCTCCCTATAACTCCTATTACTCCACGATGTACTGTAACTGCTCCCTATAACTCCTATTACTCCATGTACTGTAACTGCTCCCTATAACTCCTATTACTCCATGTACTTTAACTGCTCCCTATAACTCCTATCACTTCATGTACTGTAACTGCTCCCTATAACTCTTATTACTCCATGTACTGTAACTGCTCCCTATAACTCCTATTACTCCATGTACTGTAACTGCTCCCTATAACTCCTATCACTTCATGTACTGTAACTGCTCCCTATAACTCCTATTACTCTATGTACTATATCTGCTCCCTATAACTCCTATCACTCCATGTACTGTAACTGCTCCCTATAACTCCTATTACTCCATGTACTGTAACTGCTCCCTATAACTCCTATTACTCCATGTACTGTAACTGCTCCCTATAACTCCTATTACTCCATGTACTGTAACTGCTCCCTATAACTCCTATCACTCCATGTACTGTAACTGCTCCCTATAACTCCTATTACTCCATGTACTGTAACTGCTCCCTATAACTCCTATCACTTCATGTACTGTAACTGCTCCCTATAACTCCTATCACTCCATGTACTGTAACTGCTCCCTATAACTCCTATTACTCCATGTACTGTAACTGCTCCCTATAACTCCTATTACTCCATGTACTGTAACTTCTCCCTATAACTCCTATTACTCCATGTACTGTAACTGCTCTCTATAACTCCTATTACTCCATGTACTGTAACTGCTCTCTATAACTCATATTACTCCATGTACTGTAACTGCTCCCTATAACTCCTATTACTTCATGTACTATAACTGCTCCCTATAACTCCTATCACTCCATGTACTGTAACTGCTCCCTATAACTCCTATTACTCCATGTACTGTAACTGCTCCCTATAACTCCTATCACTTCATGTACTGTAACTGCTCCCTATAACTCCTATTACTCCATGTACTGTAACTGCTCCCTATAACTCCTATTACTCCATGTACTGTAACTGCTCCCTATAACTCCTATTACTCCACATACTGTAACTGCTCCCTATAACTCCTATCACTTCATGTACTGTAACTGCTCCCTATAACTCCTATTACTCCATGTACTGTAACTGCTCCCTATAACTCCTATCACTCCATGTACTGTAACTGCTCCCTATAACTCCTATTACTCCATGTACTGTAACTGCTCCCTATAACTCCTATTACTCCACGATGTACTGTAACTGCTCCCTATAACTCCTATTACTCCATGTACTGTAACTGCTCCCTATAACTCCTATCACTCCATGTACTGTAACTGCTCCCTATAACTCCTATTACTCCATGTACTGTAACTGCTCCCTATAACTCCTATTACTCCATGTACTATAACTGCTCCCTATAACTCCTATCACTCCATGTACTGTAACTGCTCCCTATAACTCCTATTACTCCATGTACTATAACTGCTCCCTATAACTCCTATCACTCCATGTACTGTAACTGCTCCCTATAACTCCTATTACTCCATGTACTGTAACTGCTCCCTATAACTCCTATTACTCCATGTACTGTAACTGCTCCCTATAACTCCTATTACTCTATGTACTGTAACTGCTCCCTATAACTCCTATTACTCCATGTACTGTAACTGCTCCCTATAACTCCTATCACTCCATGTACTGTAACTGCTCCCTATAACTCCTATTACTCCATGTACTGTAACTGCTCCCTATAACTCCTATTACTCCATGTACTGTAACTGCTCCCTATAACTCCTATCACTTCATGTACTGTAACTGCTCCCTATAACTCCTATTACTCCATGTACTGTAACTGCTCCCTAAAAATCCTATTACTCCATGTACTGTAACTGCTCCCTATAACTCCTATTACTCCATGTACTGTAACTGCTCCCTATAACTCCTATTACTCCATGTACTGTAACTGCTCCCTATAACTCCTATTACTCCATGTACTGTAACTGCTCCCTATAACTCCTATTACTCCATGTACTGTAACTTCTCCCTATAACTCATATTACTCCATGTACTGTAACTGCTCCCTATAACTCCTATCACTCCATGTACTGTAACTGCTCCCTATAACTCCTATTACTCCATGTACTGTAACTGCTCCCTATAACTCCTATTACTCCACGATGTACTGTAACTGCTCCCTATAACTCCTATTACTCCATGTACTGTAACTGCTCCCTATAACTCCTATTACTCCATGTACTGTAACTGCTCCCTATAACTCCTATTACTCCATGTACTGTAACTGCTCCCTATAACTCCTATTACTCCACGATGTACTGTAACTGCTCCCTATAACTCATATTACTCCATGTACTGTAACTGCTCCCTATAACTCCTATTACTCCATGTACTGTAACTGCTCCCTATAACTCCTATTACTCCATGTACTGTAACTGCTCCCTATAACTCCTATTACTCCACGATGTACTGTAACTGCTCCCTATAACTCCTATCACTCCATGTACTGTAACTGCTTCCTATAACTCCTATCACTCCATGTACTGTAACTGCTCCCTATAACTCCTATTACTCCATGTACTGTAACTGCTCCCTATAACTCCTATTACTCCACGATGTACTGTAACTGCTCCCTATAACTCCTATTACTCCATGTACTGTAACTGCTCCCTATAACTCCTATCACTCCATGTACTGTAACTGCTCCCTATAACTCCTATTACTCCATGTACTGTAACTGCTCCCTATAACTCCTGTTACTCCACGATGTACTGTAACTGCTCCCTATAACTCCTATTACTCCATGTACTGTAACTGCTCCCTATAACTCCTATTACTCCATGTACTGTAACTGCTCCCTATAACTCCTATTACTCCATGTACTGTAACTGCTCCCTATAACTCCTATTACTCCATGTACTGTAACTGCTCCCTATAACTCCTATTACTCCACGATGTACTGTAACTGCTCCCTATAACTCCTATTACTCCATGTACTGTAACTGCTCCCTACACAGACGGCACACTTTATTTGAGTGTGGCTCATTCCGCAAGCCGGGATATGTCCCGGCTTGCGAGCCGCACTCCCTCGGCGTGCCGCGCATCACCGATGCGCGGTCACGCGTCATCGGGTGTCTGTGCCGCCTGTACGCGTGCCCAGGGCTCCCTGAGGGAGCCCTGGTGTCGCGCGGATGTGAGGACGGCGGCGGGACGTTCCGGGGGACCCGGCGGACCCGGTGAGGAGAGGGGGAAGCCCCGATCGGCGGGCCTCTCCTCCGAGGCTTCGGCGCGCGCCCGGGACATCCCAGCGCGCGCCAGGTTACTGTCGTGGCCGAGACCGGGCAAATGCTCAAATAAACTCGGCCGCGACAGTATAACTATAAGGAGTGGCTCCGTGAGTAAAGACACTGACTGACACTGAGATTGCTGCAGGGGATCCTGGTTCAATTCCCAGTGTCGGCTCCTTGTGACCTTGGGCAAGTCACTTTATCTCCCTGTGTCTCAGGCACCAGAAACATAGATTGTAAGCTCTAAGGGGGAAGGGACCTGTGCCTGCAAACTGTCTCTGTAAAGCGCTGCGTACAATTAGCAGCGCTATACAACAACATGCTATTATTATTATTATTATTATATAACTGCTCCCTATAATTCCTCCCATTACCCCATATAACTGCTACCTATAACTTCTCCTATTGCTCAATATAACCACTTCCTATAACTCCTCCTATTAACCCATATAACCACACCCTACAACTGCTCCTATTGCTCCATATAACCGCTCTTTATAGCACCACCTATTGATCCATATAACCCCTCCACAACTCTATAGTCGGCAATCCCAAACTTTCCAAGATACCTATCCTGGAACTAGGGTCACGTTTGAAGTATGAATAGCTCCAGTTAGCTTTAACTCATGTCTTCCCTCTTCCAAAGCATCACAAATCCTCAATGTATTTCTTAACTTTATTGCAGAAGTAGAAAACAACGGGTACTTGTAGGTGTAGTGTGAGTAGAGAGTGCTTCTCTGTCAGAAATGCTTGCGTGAGGTTAGACTACGGTAAGACAGAAAGGCCTTACCTGGGGTGGATGCAGACAGGACTGTACTCACTGTGATCTTAGGTGGAAAAGGAAGTGAGGGGGAATGTGGGTAAAGGGAATAGTCTTGGGACAGACTATCTGGAAACAAACAAGAGGGGAGGGCAGAACAGCCCATTCTGAGAAGAATCTCAGAGGTTGCTATAGCAACTCACTGGCTACCTGCTCACAGGCAGAAAGAGCAACATATTGATACATCACACAGGCACGGTGTGTGTGTGTGCGGAACAAATGCATGCAGCTGAACTTAAGGAGCTGACAAGTAGAAGGGGGGTCAGGCAGAAATGTGATTCTTGTTCCATGATAATACCAGTGTAGTTACCAATGTTAAAGCTCCATGAAAAAAGAGCAAAAGGGCCCCAGATCTGGCAAGTCCTGCTGTCCAATAGGAAGACGCAGTGTCACTGGTTGCAGCTTCCTATTGGATGGCCGTTTAAATTCCCAGGAAGTAATGCTGGTAACGATACTGGTATCTACAGAGCTAAAAAATAACATAGATCGACTTGTTAGGACACACCAAGCTCCACACTTTACACATGTATTTTTATTCAGGATTGCTGCTTTAAAAAGTGGATGTTACTTAAGTTAATTAAGGCCCAAATCATACTCATCCCAAGAGTAGAGTTAAATAACATAGCGTTATTTCCCAGTATTGCCCACAGTGAATCTGGGATAAATATTATTTAGTTTCTAATTGGCTCATTTGCATCCCTTTATACATACTGGGAGTTAAACAATTAACATTTTATGAAATTGCAATTCCCTTGTAACACCAGTTAGCCATTAAGAGGTATCATCTTTACTCTACATTCAGTTTGAAATTTTTAATGAGAAAGTCTTTATTCTGTGATCTTACAAACTCTACACTTTACATGCATTTTGCTGCATTGTGAGTACAGGCATACCCCACATTAGCGTACGCAATGGGCCCAGAGTATGTATGTAAAGCGAAAATGTACTTAAAGTGAAGCACTACCCTTTTCCCACTTATCGATGCATGTACTGTACTGTACTGCAATCGTCATATACGTGCATTACTGATGTAAATGTAGCCCCGGTCTGTTTTCCCCCTCTGACAGCCCCCTCCGCGAGTGCCGAGCGATCGCGGGTGCCGCCGACGCTACTGACGGACCCGCCAGCAGAACGCGAGGGTGGGGGCTAATGCAGGGAGACATGCGCTGTTCCCTGAGGCAGCCGGTTGCCGGGGACGCGAGCGGCCCCCTGTTAGGGCCGCGATCGCGTTGCCGAGGTCCGGGCGGCTCGCGGAACAGGGCGCCGCCATTGCGCGTTAGTTCGCGCATGCGCAGTGACAGGCAGGCGCAGGGAAGGCCCCAGACAGATCACGCATGCGCAGATAGGGGCCGGGAATTAAAGAGGCCCTTAGCAGATCGCGCGAGAGCAGGGTCAGCCAGAGAAAAGTTGCGGCGGCCATTAGGCGTTCGCGCATGCGCAGGGCAAGTGCGCACGCGGCCCCAATACAGATATAGCCTCCTTGGGACTACAACTCCCAGGAGGCCTAGGGAGGCAGGCACCAGGTGCCTGATAGGAGCCAATAGGGCTGGAGGATTCCCAGCCAGCCAGAATAAGATACATTTCGCGCGCTGTGCAACGGAGTTGGAGCTGGGAGCAGGAAGGGGAAGGAAGGGTGCAGGGAGCGAGTGGCTCCTGCACCAGGTGAGGATCCCCAAGTCCCAGGCAGGCCCCAATCCCTGTTAGGGTAGTGGGTAATTGATAAGGGACGGCCCGAGATTGGGAGGCTGCCCTTAGGTGTGAGAGTGTGTGCAGCGTGTGCAGCGTGTGCGGTGTGTTATAGCTGCATGTTGTTGCTGCAGGTTGTTGCTGCGAGGCTAGTGCTAGTTACAGTTAGGACTGGGACGAGCGAGGGGAGTGGGACAGGTCATAACCCCTGCAGGCCCATAGGAGTTCCCCAAGCCACTACAGGTTGCTGTACTACAGGGACAGGCCCTAGGTTAGGGTTCCTGTCACGTTAGTGCCACTTAGATAGATAGGGACACAGCGGCTGCTGCTGTTCCTGGGAAGCGGTTCGGACCCACGTTGGGGTCCGCAGAGACTACTCCAGAGTGGGACCGCCCTGACGGTCCACGTGCAAGGGGTTCGGTTGGAGGATCAGAAGGAGGCATCGCCCGACTGATCCTTTGTGAAGAGTTGCTGACCCGAGCACCGGAGTGCTCGGCAGGTATCATACAATCATACGTGCACCACCGGGCCCTTAGCTTAATAGTGACTGCGCAGTCACCCACGATCTCTGCAAGAGTGCGGGACATTGGGTGGGGATCCTAAGGACCCTGGGTGGGATCACCTGGTGTTGGGGAAGTGTCCTGCGAGACGTCGCAGTAGCTAGTGTTTCCTCCAGAGAGGGACACCCGTCATTCTGTGCAGGTTATGTTGTGTTATGTTCTCTATGCCCGTTAGTAAAGTATTAGTTATTATCTATACAGTGTATGTGTGTTGTTGTATTTCTTGCCCAGGGGAATCTCACATCACTGGGATCCTGGGTAAGTGGAGGCGCTGCGCTATGTAAATGTATAAGTATTACCCCAGGCTCCCAGCTAACGGAGGCTCAGATCTCCTGGAGACGCAGGTTGAGTACAGTACTAGTAGTCCCTTAGGAAGGTGTCAGAAAAAGGGCTACATAAACAATACATTTGTAACAGGCTCTATAGTCTCTCCGCTTGCGCACAGCTACGGTACAGTTAGGGATATGGTATTGCTGTTCAGGAGGTGCTGACAGGCGCATGCTTATTGGGTGATATGTACTTTCTCGGGAGGGTACTTAAAGTGAGTGTCCTTAAACCGGGGTATGCCTGTACTGTGTTATCATGGATTAATGCCACGTTAAAAATACTACCGCTGCTGAGCCGTGGCATCACTTTAAAGTAGCCAAACATGGCTGAGGGCTCATCCAATCAGGATCTACAATGATGGCACGGCTTTCTGTTGCATAAATAAGTAACACTTGCAGTTTGGACAAATGATGTCATGGAACAGAAATACCCATTTCAGCCTTCTATGTTTCACCCCCCCCCCCCTTTTTTTTGGCAGTTCTGCGTGCTAGCTGTATTTGGATGTTACTTTCCTTGCAGTTTCACTCCCAGTGCAGATGGAATGGATACATTATGTTGCCTTTTTTCCTTCCAGTCTGTCACACCCCTGGTTGCCCTGGCAACATCTCCAGTCCTCCAAGTTAATGGGCTTTTCCATTCCCCCCTGTCCCTGCTGACAGTTAGTTTAGCCTGACCCCTATCCCTATGTCACAAGCAGTACCCACTGTCTTTTACTTCCTGACATTGGCAGAGTGAGTACATTTATGTTACACCCCTATGGCAAGGCCAATTCTTTTCACCTGCCCTTACTACAAAGCATCCACAGAAATACACCTTTCCAACATAAACATCTTATCCACAAGTGCCTGTTTTAATTGCTGCTTTCCTAAATAAAGTGAAGAAAATATACAGGACTTGTTGTGCTTTGGAAAGAGGGCTGAGTTGAAGCTAGCTGGGTTAATTCATACCCCAGACATGACCCTGGATCCAGAATAGTGAAAAGAAGACTGTGTGTCTTGGGCATACACACAGCAACTGTTACTCACAACCCTTATGCTACACTGGCGACACACTTTATTCGAGCTCGGCTAGTCCCACGAATTCGGGTATACCCGGGTGTATTGAGGTTTGTGACTGTTTTCTGCCCGAGTGCATTGAGGTATTTTCCAAGCAGGGATTGAAGCATTTTATTCCCGCTGGCTGCAATACTGCACAGTATATATATATATACTGCATTACA
This sequence comes from Ascaphus truei, assembly GCF_040206685.1. Taxonomy (NCBI): domain Eukaryota; kingdom Metazoa; phylum Chordata; class Amphibia; order Anura; family Ascaphidae; genus Ascaphus; species Ascaphus truei. Next base: position 31,796,303 of record NC_134503.1, on the reverse strand, counting down.
ATTCATGAATTTATGCCATCTGGTAGACACGCGCAGCATTGCAGCCTATTAAATCCTAATCATTATCATTTAACAGATCAGCCGCCCGTCAGCCAGGCATGAACCCAGGCTGGGAAGGCAAACGCAACGGGGCTTGTCAGAGGTGAGGAGCGGCTCATTCCAGGTATCTGCCAGGTACATACTGGGTATTTGCTCGAATAAAGTGTGTCGGTGCAGTATACAGAATAGTCTCTGCACCCCAGACAAAGCAGCAGGCTTTATACCAAAGAGCACAGACTTTCTACAGCAAAAGCCTTACAAACAGCAAGCAGTTTACACTGCACACATCCTGCAGCAGTACAAGCAAGCAGCTTTTACCACTTCTGCAGCTGTACAAGCAAGCAGCTACACTGCACACAGAGCCAAGCAGTCTTTACACCAGGCTACAGCACTGCAGTCAGACAAGTGCATTATACACAGAACTTTGATTGCCTTTTTCTGTTTGAGTTCACCCTCTGCACACCTCCACAGTGAGGAGCTACCATCTCACCTACCCCTGCGCATGTTTCTACGGCTAGCGCCACCAGCGCCATGCCACCGGACACCCGCCAGGACACGGGTCAGAGCCACCGGACACCTGTAAGTACAGCTACCCCTACACTTACCGCTGCAGGACACTTACCGCCCATCGCTGATGCAGGTAACAGATCGCACGCCACACGCTCTGGCTAAAGGCCTACACACACCTGCAGCATGGCGGAACTCAGATCCCCACCAGACACCACGCAGGAGAGTGACCACTCAGACACAGAGACCACCGCACAACTGCCACAGGCGCAGGAAGGCGCAAGGCCTAAACGGATAGTCACACTCACACAAAAGGCCCACGAAAAATATGAAGCTGACATTGAAGCACACCGCAAAAAGTTAGAGAAGGCCTGGGAGGGCACTGGTCGTGAAATATGTAACGTTGCAAGTACTAGCGATCAGGAGAAACAGATTAGGCAAGCTATAGCCCAATTGAGGTCAAGTCACAAACGCTACCAAATGCTGTCACAAACATATCTCGCCTACCTAAAAAGAATCCAAATGGAGGAAAGCCTCAGCGAACGTGACCAGCAGGAGGCAACTGACCTGGAGCGCGATGGCTTAGTGCAGATCACTATCACTGAGGCCAAAGACCAGAGAAAAGACCTTTTGCTGGAAACTGCAACACAGCGCTCTAGCACATCCAGGCATTCATCAAGTTCAGCAAGATCAGCGCAATCTAACGCGTCCAGCACAAGCGCAAATGCTACCAAGGCGCAAGCCACTGCAGAGGCCACATGTGCCAGGGCCGAATATAGTTGGAAAGAGGCAGCCGTGAGGGCAGAGAGAGCGTGCATAGAAGAGGAGGAGCAGAACACCATTACCACGGCCGCAGCCACTGCCAACACCGCTGCAGCCACTGCTGCCGCGCGAAGGAAAGCCGAATTTGATGCAGAACTAGAGGCCCTAAATCAAGAGAGGGAAGCCGACACAGCCATAGCCCAAGCTGAAGTCTTAGAAGCAGCCGCGCAACAGGATGGCAGGGAGCAACCATACAGATGGATAGCCTTAGAGGATCCAGTCCAACGCACCGAATACTACGTAAGGAGCCTCTTCAGTGTAAACACCAGCGCACCATCTCAACACGACGGGAGTGATACCACAGACACCGAAGGTGTCCACGTGGAGAAGATGTTGTTCCTTCAAGGGTACACGCTACCTGGGACAGCCACAGCCGCAACAGTGATCCACACGCCAGCGCGCACACGGATGCACTGCAACAGGCTCGCAATCCAGGTACACCCACATGGGAAAACACAGCCCCTCACACAGACCAGCAGTCATCACGCGTCCACGCCAAGGAAGAGGCGACCGCAAGGACCCTCCCAGCAACTACCTCAGAAATTGGAGAGGGAGAAATTTTTAGTGAAAACCAGGTCTAAGTAGTGGCCATCCTTGTGGGTGCTGGCTGCAGTCCACTGTTGAAGGCCAAAAAAAGAGGTTAGAGAAAGAAAGCGGGAAGCCCAAGGGAGAGAGGGGTCATCAATGTGGCAATTGAAGTCCCCAAGGAGAAGAACAGGGGAGTCTGAGGAGAGAAAGAAAGAGAGCCAGGATTCAAAGTGAGAGAGAAAGGCAGAACGGGGATGAGTAGAGGTAGGTGGGCGATAGATGACCGCCACATGGACAGGGAGAGGAGAGAAGATCTGGACAGTGTGAGCCTCAAAGGAGGGAAAAGCAAGAGATGGAGGAATAGGAAGGGTTCGGTAACGGCAGAGGGGGGAGAGCAGGAGCCCCATGCCTCCACCCCTGCCATCAGTGCACGGAGTGTGGGAAAAGGAAAGGCCACCATAGGAGAGGGCAGCTTCCAGAGCAGTGTCAGACTGAGTGAGCCAGGTCTCAGTTATAGCAAATAGGAGCAGAGAGTGAGAGAGAAAAAAGTCATGTACAGAGAGGAACTTGTTAGAAAGGGAGCGAGCATTCCAAAGGGCACAGGAGAAAGGGAGAGAGGAGGGAGGGTGGCAGGGGATGGGTATGAGGTTTGCATTGTTATGTTATGTTTGCATTGCACATATGTTCCACATATTCTGTTATATAGTGGTATCTCCAGATACCAGACGGTGAGTGTCATGGAACAGAAATACCCATTAATTTCAGCCTTCTCTGTTTCACCCCCCCCCCCCCTTTTTTTGGCAGTTCTGCCTGCTAGCTGTATTTGGATGTTACTTTCCTTGCAGTTTCACTCCCAGTGCAGATGGAATGGATACATTATGTTTCCTTTTTTCCTTCCAGTCTGTCACACCCCTGGTTGCCCTGGCACTATCTCCAGTCCTCCAAGTTAATGGGCTTTCCCATTCCCCCCTGTCCCTGCTGACAGTTAGTTTAGCCTGACCCCTATCCCTGTGTCACAAGCAGTACCCACTGTCTTTTACTTCCTGACATTGGCAGAGTGAGTAAATTTATGTTACACCCCTATGGCAAGGCCAATTCTTTTCACCTGCCCTTACTACAAAGCACCCACAGAGATACACCTTTCCAACATAAACATCTTATCCACAAGTGCCTGTTTTTATTGATGCTTTCCTAAATAAAGTGAAGAAAATATACAGGACTTGTTGTGCTTTGGAAAGAGGGCTGAGTTGAAGCTAGCTGGGTTCATTCATACCCCAGACATGACCCTGAATCCAGAATAAATGAGATTATCACTGTTGTTCATGCCACAGGAGAATGCTAGGTATTATGAGATGTAACAAAGAGAGGGCAGTACTGGCATGGACCTTTTTCATGATGTCTATTGGCGGAAAGACGTTTTGGTCCTACAGAGGCTCTTGGTAATTGTTGATCTGCTTATAAACACCCTGAAAAGGTGAGTGCTGCCCTCTCTTCGGTAAGGCATTCTATTGACACCCAAGTGTCATGGACTCACTAGGGTGTCAGGTGCTGAATGGACCTTCAGTGGCTGGAACAGCAGTCAGAAGCAAAGATGTAACAGGATCACATGCAGGGGTCCAGGTCAGGTGTCAAAGTAGCGTTGTAGGGACACGGGCAGAGGCAGGCAGCGAATATGCATCGTTGGGGTTAGAGGCAGAGGTCAAAGGCATGCAGGAACAGGATGGGAACGCAGGGACAGATCTGGGGCACTGGGACAGGTCTGGGGCGCAGGGACAGGACTGGGGCACTGGGACAGGTCTGGGGCGCAGGGACAGGACTGGGGTGCAGGGACAAGACTGGGGTGCAGGGACAAGACTGGGGCACATGGACAGGACTGGGGACAGGACAGGGACGTAGGAACAGAAATGAGACAAGCCAATACAGGCAAGGACCTTTAATGATAATTAAGACTCAACGTGGTACAGGTACAGAGAACAGGTCAGGAAACAGGGCACGGCAGGACAGAGTGAGAGCAACAAAACAAAGGCAAAACAGAAAAAAGGAAACTGTAAAGGCAGGGTAAAAACAGAAGACAGGACACTAATAGAACCAAGAGGAAACAGCAGAGGGAAATCCCAGAGAAGACAGGAGCAGCAGCACACCCGGTGGACAAGCAAGGAAACTGTGAATAGAGTGAGAGCTTAGGGCTGTTATATAGTAAGTGCGGCCGTGCGCGTGTCGCATGCTTTTTGTAAATATAGTGTGAGAGCTGTGAAGGTACAGTGTTTGTTTGTGTGTGTGTGTGTGTGTGTGTGTGTGTGTGTGTGTGTGTGTGTGTGTGTGTGTGTGTGTGTGTGTGTGTGTATGTATAATTTATTATTTATTTAAAAAAAAAACATAGGTAAAAATAAATATTTATTACATTTGTGCAGACACACAAATACATACACACACACACATATACATACATTCAGCGCCGGTAGCGGCCTGAAAAGATGCTTTCCCCCGTCTTCGCTGCTGTCTGTTGGCTCCCCGCTCCCTGCCTTGCGCGCGCGGCCCTTGTGTAGAAGGGCTGATTCACGGCAGCCAATTAAAATTCCGCGCGAGTGCACGGCGTAGCACGCGCCCGGCACTATAGAACGTGCCTTAGGTACAGTATGCATGTCAGGGATGTCCGTGACACAGAGTAAGGTTGACCCTGGTGGCCAAGAGTTCAAGAGTTTTAAGCAAGGTAAAAGAAAATCTATAAAAAGAAACGAGTAGCACGGATACCAGAACACGGATCCTTTTCAAGCCATGGATGTTATATTACAGCAAGAAGACGAGACATACAGTGGTTCTGAATCATCTTTGCATGCAGTGTCTCCGATACAGCCTGAATGGCCGCATCAAACACCGCACCACTGGAAATCCAGTGTATTCATTTCCGAGGGATTTCTCTCTTTCTCTTCTGCAAGTGTGCAACGTCGATCAGCCCATCTGATTGATAATCCCTTTTAGATTAGTGTCAGGCCCCAGATAAATCTCTCTACGTTCATTCGCCTTATTTACCATGCTGATTTTTTACACTGTTTCATATGGATTAGGCAGAACTACTTAGTGCTCACATGTTATAGTGCATCTCAGAAGCTCATGAAATTACATTATAGATTCATTGTATAAACAGAAGACTGAACACAATTACAGACAGTAAACCCCATAGAGAAGATGTGATATTTGACAGCAGATGTTGCCTGTAAGATGCACTTTGCAAGAATCCTTTGATCATACTTTTTTCTGCTCAGTAATGTTTTTCTAGGAATGGAATGACCCATAAGAGAAGGTTGGCATGGCTGCTGGACCATCTCTTTCCTATGTGGGTGGGCAAACCCATCGACATCTTGACTGAAGTTTTGACCTGTGTCCTGGGTTGTTAAGTGAGAGGAAGGCTTGGGTTGTTGGGTTGGAGGAGTTTTGATGGGGAAGGGGGATTAGGCGCTGGTTGGGGTGGGGGGTCAGCAATCTGTTTAGTGTGAGGGGGTGTCTGTTTGAGGAGCAGTGGGAAGAAGGGGGTTGAGCCACACAGAGGAATTAAGTTCTGCCCCACTTCCGGGATCAGCCGACCAGGCCCCAGCCACCCAGATCTTCAACCCTGTCAGAGACCCAGCAGTGGTGGGTATCGAAGGGGAGAAGAAAGAGGGCTGTTTAGGAAACATAAGGCTTATCCATTTTCTGAGATTGGAAGGAGAAGTCCCTTTCATTGCAATCATACTTCCCTTCCACTACGATATAGGCTCTCTGAGAGCTATCAGACTTCACTATTAGAGCCATAGCTGCCATCACCATGTGTGTGTCTTATTCAACCCTTGGAGAGGCCGTGACACCAGAGTGCCATGACAAGTCTGGCAAGTCGTGATTATGGGATGATAGCAATGAGCGCGATGTCACTGCGGTGACGCAGACGGATGAGGAGAATCCTTTGGAGAGGGAATGCAATCTCCTCTTGTAAATTAGCAAAAGGGCATGAAGTAGCAACTGCATCAGGGGGCCTCTGTCATGCTTCTGAATCCATTCATTATAGGCTTGCAACCGCAGATCATTGGGGAGGCCTTCATCCAGGAGTGGGTCAACAAGGGTTGAAGATGATGGGGATGATGATATATGTATATTTACAGAGGGGGTTAAAATGAGTATGTGCCCATACTTAGATGCTAGATGATTTATTGCGAATTCTGCATATTGTTTTCTTGTTAAATCTTTGATAAATGTGCATGAGATTTCATTCTAATTGGGCTTTGGGGTCTAATGAGGGTGTCTTCAACACAATAAAAATACATTTCTACACAGCAAAACGCTGCAAAGCCTTTTGTTTTCAAGGAAACTCATTCTGTCGAAAGTCTTAAAACTTTAATAAACAAGGATGTTTAGCTGTGCATGTGAATATGGATGAGACGAGGAGCCTGCATTTTACTTATTCACCCGACATTCTCTTTTATTCTCTAACAGCTGTTTAATTAATTGCTCCAGCAGATCCTAATATATCTTATTTCCATGAAGAATGACACAGGAGAGGTTTGCTTTGAAACGGCAACTTACTCGTGTCTTCAGTTCACTGGACAGCAGCACAAGGTAACAAGGCATATTTCGAGAGGAACCAAACGTTACCATTATTCCATTCTCGCAGCTGGCTGGGATTTTCGCAGGTCCATGAAGGCTGGGCTTCTGAATAATTGTCGGTAGCTGACTTTTGCTGTGGAGGGAGGGTGGTGGCAGCTGAAACGCGTAGTGTGCAAGTTAGCATGTCTTAACCCCACATTGTTGCCTTCTGCTTCACCTTTAGATGGTGTGTCAACGTGGTGGATGAAGCAGGTTGGGCAGAGCCTCACATGAAGGGCCCATCGCGGGTGGAATAAATGGCCCCAAAATAGCTGGCTGTGGAATGTTTTGGTATCTTTGTTTTTCATTAGATACTGCTGGGTACTGGGTGAGTCCTGGGTAACAGGAGCTCTGCTCTGTGTATATCAGTGTGTGTGACTGCAGGGAGAGTCACTCTGCTCTGTGTGTATCTATCCGTGTGTGTGTGAGATTGCACTTATTGTAAGTGTTCAAGCACTAATTTGTAGATTTTGAATTTACATGTATTCTGGTCCTGGTGCAGCCTGTGTATTCCTCTTCTTCGGGGATCTCCATTGGGAGGTGTTTGCAGGATCCTTGGAGTTCTTCAACACAGTAGCAGCAAAGGTAACACACCAGCACAGGGCTGAAGGAGTGGCTCAGTGAGTAATGGCTCGGCAAGTGAAGACTCGGCAAGTGAAGGCTCGGCAAGTGAAAGCTCAGCGAGTGAAGACACTGACTCTGTTAACAATGACACTGAGTTCGGAGCACGGAACTGGTACAATTCCCGGTGTCAGCTCCTTGTGACCTTGGGCAAGTCACTTTATCTCCCTCTGCCTCAGACACCAAAAACATAGATTGTAAGCTCTACGGGGCAGGGACTGTGTCTTTAACATTCCTATGTGCCGCGTATCGCGCACTGTACTGGAATCCCATTGGGAGAAAAGTGCTATATGAAATACAGTTATACTGTATGTGTGTACAGTATGTATATCTTTATTTATATAAGACCATCCCGGTACACAGCGCTTTGCAGCAGAAATACATGGGACATAATAATATAACACATAATGGGAATAAGCTCTTCAGACATGAAAGGGAGTCCCTGCCCCGAAGAGCTTACTATCTAAGTGGTACAGTAATTAGGAAGAATCTACAGAGACTGTAGGAGGGTGTTCTGTAAGTGCGTCTGCAAGGGGTCAGTGTACCTGAGATATATAATATCAGCCAGCGGAGATACCCATATGTTTCATTAAAGAGGTGTGGTTTTAGATGGATCTTAAAGGTGGATAGGAGAGAGGAGTCGAGTTTGACCCCTAGGCAGTGTACTTGTGCTACTGGGTGTATGATAGTGCTGCCAATAGTAATGTGGAAGTGGGCAGTAGGGCCGGGCTTGGGAGGAAGGATAAGGAGCTCCGTCTTGGACATATTAAGTTTGAGTTGGCGGAGGCCATCCAGGATAAAAGTCATTATTATTATTATCACATCACTGTTTAAGAAGCACAAGTGCGGTCATCGTCTGTTTTCCTATTATAAGCCCGGTTATAGCTTCTTGTCTGCCCCAATATGTTTCCACCTTAGAACCCTTGATACTCCAGTCAACCAGTGGCAGTGGAATGAGCATCTTGTGCGGTTATAGTGCTGGGACACATTGCAGTACCCCAAAATATGACCTATTTTGATAGTTATCTCCATGTGATGCCCTTTAAGGTAGATTTCTAACCTTGTTTTTTATTTTAATGTTTGATAAAAAAAAGACGCCAAAGCCTGCATGGCTGTTTAATTTCAGTTTCTCCACTCCATCAGGCAGCACAGAGAGGTTTTCCATGCCGACTACAAATGGTCTTATCAGAACAAAAATACATCTCAGTCTTCTCAGATAACATTCCTTGGGCCAGTTCCACAGAGCTCCGGTATTGACTTAACGAGGCATTCATTTAACGGATATCTTCAAAGCTCCCAAACCCAGTGTTAAGTGCTGTTTCCAGCCATAACGGGCCCTTGCATTAACTATAACGGACATTAGTGCTAATGATATGCCAAAGAGCCGTTCCCTATAACAACGCCTATCCACACAGCGCTGTTATACTAAACGCAGGGATTTAATGATGCGTTATGTAGGTCATAGATAAAGGTGGTTATTTGCCTCCACACCCTGAAATATATGGAGCGGGAGACACCTGGGAGCTATGCTAATTTAACTCATTTAAATACATTTTGCATATCTCCCAGGTATCTCAGGGGTGCTCCTTTTTGTGTACAAGTCTTTCTCCACATGTTGTGTAAATGAGTGTCTGGGAGTATATATCTCTAATCTCTACCCCCTTATAACGCTGTGCTTGGGGTCGCGTCGCATAGCGTCATAAGCGGATCGCGTTAGAAATAATATACAATTGTATGCATTGTACAATAAAGTATTTAAGATACCAATAATCGTGTTGTTAAGTATTCATAAATACGAACATTGGGAGCCACGCTTGCATCGCGCTATAAGCAGATTAGCGTTTTATCTATCTATCTGTAGATATAGATATGTATGTATGTATGTCTTTATTTGTATAGCGCCATAAAATGTACATAGCGCTTCACAGTAGTAATACATGTCATATAAATAACAAATATAAATAACAGATCATGGGAATAAGTGCTTCAGACATACTGTAAAAGTAACATTAAGGAAGGAGTCCCTGCTCCGAGGAGCTTACAATCTAATTGGTAGGTAGGGAGAACGTACAGAGACAGTAGGAGGGAATACTAGTAAGTGCGTCTGCAGGGGGCCAAGCTTTGTGTCATGTGTCCATGATTATCCAGTGCTACTCATATGCTTCTTTAAGCAGATGTGTCTTAAGGTGGGTCTTAAAGGTGGATAGCGAGGGGGCTAGTCGGGTATTGAGGGGAAGGGCATTCCAGAGGTGTGGGGCAGAAAGTGAGAAAGGTTTAAGGCGGGAGAGAGCTTTAGATACAAAGGGGGTAGTAAGAAGACTTCCTTGAGAAGAACGCAAGAGTCGTGATGGTGCATAGCGAGAAATTAGGGCTGAGATGTAATGAGGGGCAGAAGAATGTAAAGCTTTAAAAGTGAGCAGTAGAATTGAGTGTGAGATACGCGATTTAATCGGAAGCCAGGAGAGGGATTTCAGCAGGGGAGACGCTGAGACAGATTTAGGAAAGAGTAGAGTGATTCTGGCAGCAGTGTTTAGGATAGATTGTAGGGGAGACAGGTGAGAGGTAGGAAGGCCGGACAGCAGGAGGTTGCAGTAATCGAGACGTGAGAGAATGAGGGCCTGAGTCAGAGTTTTAGCAGTTGAGTAACAGAGGAAAGGGCGTATCTTTGTGATATTGCGGAGGAAAAAGCGACAAGTTTTAGAGACGTTTTGAATATGAGAGGAGAATGAGAGAGAGGAATCAAGTGTGACCCCTAGGCAGCGTGCGTGGGCTACTGGGTGAATGATCGTATTTCCAATAGCAATGTGGAAGGATGTAGTAGGGCCAGGTTTGGGAGGTAGTATAAGGAGCTCTGTTTTTGCCATGTTAAGTTAAGATATCAATCACTTGGGACTCTAAGCAAATAGGACTCTGGGCTTTGAGGTCTTCTAATGCTAACCAAAGCTCAGCTCCACACAAGGCTGCTAAGTTTAGCTTCCTTTTGTGGGCCTAAGTAAGAGGCGTTTAGCAGCCATATTAAAATTAGATTGAATTCATTCTTTTAGGAAAGTGAACAAAGATATTGTACTGTACAAAATGGAATCCTCCTTGCCCGACTCCATCAAGTGTCTATTTACATGGCTGGGCTCAGTCTTTGTTACCTTGTCAGGTGCCGTGACTCTTCCAGGGACCTAAGTTCCAGACCCTTCTCACTCACTATATATATACTATGCTGTGACATCACTGTCACTAGGCAGAACTAGACGGGGCTTACCTTCTAAGGCCATAGTAATCCTAAAGTGGGGGGAGGGGGGCACAATCTAAAAAAAAAAGGGGGGGGGCTGCCCTGTTACCTCTCCTATGTATCCTGATGAAGACCCTGTTTGCAGCCAAACTGTTGATTTATACTGTATTATGGGGTCATGTTATTAATGACAATGTCTGATACGCTTTCCTTTTGAAAAACAGTATCATGGGGACATATAAAAAAATAAAATGGCTTTCCTAGATGGGAAGCAGGGGGTCTCTGGGAGCTAAACCGGGTTAATTTCAGCTCCAGGACCCCTGCTCCCTGGGATATCGAAGGGCAATGCTGGTATCTCTTGCATGTTTAAAGGTCCAGCATCACGTGAGCCAATAGGAAGTCGCAAGCGATGACGTCGCGGCTTCCTATTGGCCCACGGGATTCGGGACCTTTACACAACATTTTCTGTTCCCTTCTGTTGTAAGTATCTCGGGGAGCAGGGGTTCCCCCGAGCAGAAATCAACGCGGTTGAACTCTGGAGACCCCCTGCTTTAAAACCTAATTAAGAAGTAATTTAAAAAAAAAAAGGTTACGCTATTTTAAATGAATGTTGTTACAGAAAGCACACCACTGAGAAAAAGTATTAGTACTGTTAACCGTTTCGTGGTAGAGGGGCCCGCAACACATTGCCTTTCAAGAAGGCGGTGGCCCCTTCATCTTCAAAAAGGGCGCGGGGTTCAGTAGCAGAGCTGCATCATGATATGAATCGCAGCTCGGTATTTTGAAAGGCTTGTGGTTACTGTCTGATAAACTGAGCACGTGCAAAGCTTTATTGCCATGCTAGGCACATTGGGAAGAAGATTTCGTTCATGCATCAATGTATCAAAAGTGCTTCAGAACCTTTTTTATCATTAGTCAGAGAAGAGTATTTGGCTATTTGCAGACAGAGAAAAAGAAAGCGCTAGCAGAGTATTGTTTCCCAGAGTCATTTACTACCTAATGTACTTGTTATATTAGGAATGATATCCTTGATGGCACTGTAGTAACATATACTGTATACAGAAATGTACAGGTATCAGTGACCGTTTCCAAGAGCTTGCAATCTACAGTTTTGTGACCCGAGGGTCACGTACAGTGACTTGTTCCCAGCTCTAAGGCTTGAAGCTGTGGTTGTGGGGGTGGAGAAGGGCCACGTCAAAGTCCTATGTCTCTAGAGCAGGCCTGGACAACTCCAGTCCTCGAGGGCCGCAAACAGGCCAGGTTTTCAGGATATCCCTATTTCAGCACAGGTGGCTCAATTACTAATTGAGCCAGCTGTGCTTTAGTAGGGATATCCTGAAAACCTGGCCTGTTTGCGGCCCTCGAGGACTGGAGTTGTGCAGGCCTGCTCTAGAGTGTGAGCTCTCAGGAGTAGAGCCCTCATTACCTCTGTGTATCTTTGTGCATGTTTGTCCTCACCTCTATATAGCTGTTTGTTTTTGTAGTATACATAACTCTGTACCCCCATTGTACCGTGCTGCGGAATATATTGTCACTTCACAAATAAACGATAATACCAGTTTTGCCCGATTATAAGGCAAGGTTTTTTTTTCTATAAAGTTAAGTTGAAAAGTACATACCGCCTTATAATCGGGTCCCGCCCACTGTGCGAGCCAATCAACAGTCAGATGTATGAGGCGGCAGTTCAAAACTGAGGAAGCTCCACCTTGGGGGCCTGAAGCAGCTATGTTGCTTGTGGCAGGAAGCTCAAACCGTGAGAGACAGACAGAGAGAGACAGAGAGAGACAGAGAGAGACAGAGACACAGAGTGTGTGAGTGTGTGAGTGTGTGAGTGTGTGAGTGTGTGAGTGTGTGAGTGTGTGAGTGTGTGAGTGTGTGAGTGTGTGAGTGTCAGGACGAGCTCACCACAAATGAGGTGGGATAGGATAGTACGCCACCCACAGCCACGAGGGCACGTCTTGAGAGTAGAGGGGTCTGCGAGGTCGAGTCAGGGCAGGAGAGGTACGGATGGTAGAGGGTGCTGTTAGCCAAGTCCGGGGTTAGAGAGAGGGACGTAATCGTTTACCGTTTGCCGGATTCGGGGTGCCAGAGGTGCGGAGAGACGTATTGCCGTATGCCAAGTTCGGGATGCCAGAGGTGCGGATAGTCGTCGAGGAAGCCGGTTCGGTACACGAGGAAGACTGCAAAACAAGACAGGACAAGACGGGACTAGGGAGGCAGAGAGTGATGAGAACAACTGGTTCTATGCTCAGCCGACGAGTTAATGAAACTGTAGGGTATATATGGGAGAGAGGACCCAATGGCAGCGCAGCAAGGTGGGGGTGTGTGGAAGGGCCAGGCTACGGCAGGGATAGGTCCAGCATGAGTCCCAGGGGAGGAGCAATAAAGCCCAGTAGTGAGGTTGTATTTAATAGCAGCAATGGTTTGAGGTATTGTGCCTTTAAGGGGCTGGTGCGCCTCCGTGTGGCCGCGCCTCCGTGTAGCAGCGCTTGCGGGCGCGTGACCGGGCATACCCGCAACATTTGAAGAGGAGCATTGGTGTGCGCGCGCGCGCACCCACGTGGAGCTGCGATCGGCGTCTTGGAGGAAGGCTGCCTGCGTGCCTCGGGAGGACCCGGCGGAGCTGCAGGTGAGTGGGGAGCACGCCAAGGGCGGCGTGACTCCCGGATCATTACAGTAACCCCCCTTCAGGGGCGACCTCCGGGCGTCCATGACATGGCTTGGAGGGATTCCTACGATGGAAAGCCTGGACGAGTCGCGGTGCGTGGAGATCTCAGTGGGGAATCCAAGAGCGTTCCTCTGGTCCGAAACCCCTCCAATGAACCAGGTACTGTACTCCTCCTCTGGAGATCCTAGAATCCAGGATAGGCTGGACCTCGTACTCCTGTTGACCTTGGATCAAAAGAGGGAGTGGAGGAGAAGTGGTCTTGGAGAAACGAGGACTCTAAAATGCTGGTTTTAGCAAAGATACATGAAAGACCGAAGGAATCCTCATCGAGGGTGGAAGACATAGATGATAAGCCACAGAATGAATCCTCCTGACCACGGGAAAGGGACCGAGGAACATGGGTGCCAGCTTCATATTAGGAACCTTTAGTCGTATATTCCTGGATGAAAGCCATACCCTGTCTCCTGCAGCAAATTCTGGAACTTGGCGTCGGAGGCGATCTGCCTGGAGTTTCTGTCTCCCAGTAGCCACTTTTAAGTTCTCCTGAATCCTCCTCCACAAGTCTTTCAGCTGGGAGATACGCTTGTCAACCGCTGGTACTCCAGAGGATAGGGGGGAGAAGAGTAAGCGGGAAGGATGAAAACCAAGATTTATAAAGAAGGGAGATTCTTGAGTGGAGTCATTACAAAGGGAGTTGAGAGCAAACTCGGCCCAAGGAAGCAGATCCACCCAGTCATCCTGTGTATCGGTTATAAAACATCGAAGGTATTGTTCCAGGTTTTGGTTGGCCCTCTCCGTCTGCCCATTGGTCTGTGGGTGGTATTCAGAGGAGAATTGCTATGAAATGCCCAATTTTCGAGAAAAGGCTCGCCAAAATCTTGACACGAATTGGGACCCTCAGTCAGAAACGATGGTTGAGGGCACTCCATGGAGACGAAAAATTTATTGGACGAAAACATCCACAAGCCTGGAGGAATTCGGAAGACCCCTCAGGGGAACAAGGTGCGTCTGTTTGGAAAAACGATCAATTACCACAAGAATAGTATTCATCCCTTTGGAGGTTGGAAGCTCTACGATAAAATCCATAGAAATATGGTTCCAAGGCCGGTCTGGAATGGGTAAATGAAGGAGAAGACCTGCTGGTCTGACCCGGGGTACCTTGTTGCGAGCACATGTGCCACATGCTTTTACAAACTCCTCCACATCTTTAGCCCTCTCTGGCCACCAGAAGGTTCGCTGGACAAGGTCGTTAGTTTTCCGTATCCCTGGGTGTCCTGCCGATTTAGAGAAATGGCACCACTCGAGGACTCTCTTGCGATGTTGCGGTGCCGTGTAGAGTCTTCCCTCCGGAACCTTGAACCCCATCGGAGCCTGTGATTGCTCGGATCGAATCTTGTACATGATATCAAAGGAGTTGGCGGACACAATAAATTTAGAGGGAATTATCGTCTCTAGCTGCTCTTCAGACCTATCCTCTGCAAGGAACTGTCGAGACAGGGCATCCGCCTTCAGGTTTTTGGAGCCAGGAATGAAGGAGATGAGGTAATTGAACCGTGAAAAGAATAGTGCCCAGCGGGCTTGTCGAGCGCTCAAACGACGTGCCCCTTCTAAGTAGAGAAGGTTCTTATGGTCTGTGAGTATGGTTATGGGTGTCTCCGTGCCTTCTAAGAGGTGTCTCCATTCCTCTAATGCCAACTTGATTGCCAAGAGCTCCCGGTTACCGACATCGTAATTCCGTTCTGCGGAAGAAAATTTCTTCGAAAAGAAGGCACATGGGTGTAATCTGGCTAAGGGGGAAGTCCTTTGGGACAGGACAGCACCAGCCCCGACGTCAGAGGCATCCACTTCCAGAGTAAATGGAAGTTTAGGGTCTGGGTGGGTGAGGATAGGGGCAGACACAAAAGCCTTTTTTAGAAGATTAAATGCCCGCATGGCGGGTTCGGACCATGATGAGGGATCTGCACCTTTCTTGGTTAGAGCGGTGATGGGAGATACCGTGGTGGAAAAATTGCGAATGAAGCGACGGTAATAGTTTGCAAAACCTAGAAAGCGTTGTACGGCTTTGAGGGTGGTCGGACGGGGCCAATCCAGAATGGCCTTTAGTTTTTCTGGATCCATATTGAAGCTGGATTCAGAGATAATGTATCCCAGGAATGCAACGGACATCAGATGGAACTGGCATTTCTCCAATTTCGCAAAGAGGTGGTTCTCCCGGAGGCGTAACAGCACCTGTTGAACGTGTTTGATGTGTTCTTGGGTGGATTTAGAAAAGATTAGGATGTTGTCTAAGTAGACGATAAGGAATTTGTTAAGAATGTCCCAGAAAATCTCGTTGACAAAATCCTGAAAGACTGCTGGTGCGTTGCACAGACCAAACGGCATGACCAGGTATTCATAGTGGCCGTCATGGGTGTTAAAAGCAGTCTTCCACTCGTCCCCCTCACGTATCCTTACTAAATTGTAGGCGCCTCTTAGGTCCAGTTTAGAAAAAACAGTAGCTCCTTGAAGGCGGTCGAAGAGTTCCGATATCAAGGGTAGCGGTTCTTGCGCGTGATGTTATTCAAACCCCGGTAATCGATGCATGGACGAAGAGACCCATCCTTCTTCTTTATGAAAAAGAAGCCTGCTCCAACTGGGGAGGAAGATTTTCGGATGAAACCCCTCTCTAAATTCTCTGCAATGTAAGTATTCATGGCTTTAGTCTCTGGGAGAGAGAGTGGGTAGGATCGTCCCCTGGGAAGAGCTGCCCCAGGCAGCAGGTCAATCGGGCAGTCGAAAGGTCGGTGCGGAGGTAGAACCTCGGATCGTGCTTTGTCGAACACATCGCTGAATTCCAAATATACAGAAGGCAAGGAGTCGACCTTCTCTGGCAGGGTACACAAACCACCAACCTTCTGGGATATCCTAGTACAGGTCTTGGCACATGGAGCACCCCACTGGATGGGTTCCCGATCGGTCCAGTCGATGCGAGGATTGTGGACTTGGAGCCAAGGAAGACCCAGAATCAACTCAACGGAGGGAGTGTGGATAACATCGAGGGTAATGATCTCCGTATGAACGTCGATGAACTGCAGTAGGAGAGGCACCGTCTGTAGCGTGATGAATGCCGGCTGTAGAGGTCGACCGTCAATGGCCTCCAGACCCACTGGCGTCCTCTTGCTGATAAGTGGAATATTGTTCCATCTAGCAAAGGTTTGATCGATGAAATTGCCTGCGGAACCGGAGTCTACGAATGCCCGTGCTTGAGTATGAAACCCCTCTCCAGACAGCGTTACTGGCAACAGAATCCTGGTGGGAAGGACGTCTTTGATGATGGGAGAGATGGGCAGTGTTCCCAACAAGACTCTCCGGGATCTCATTGGGACTTGGCGTTTCCCGGCTTGTGGGGACACTGGAGCACTAAGTGACCGGAATTGCCACAGTACATGCAGAGGCCGGCATTGCGCCGGCGTTGTTTCTCGGCAGAAGACAGCTTATTACCTCCCAATTGCATTGGTTCCGGGACGCCCAAGGATGGAGGTGTTGGAGGCACGAACGATGGGGCAAGAGACCTTGAAATCCGTTGACGGTAACGAGAACGTTCAGTCCTCCGCTCCTGCAGACGCTGGTCCACCCGAATGCACTGACCGATCAAATCCTCTAGGTCAGTGGGACGTTTCCGAGCCGCGAGCTCATCCTATAGGGATTCTGACAGGCCCTGCCAAAACGCCGAAGATAGTGCTTCATTGTTCCATCCCGTCTCAGCAGCAAGGGTGCGGAACTCCACAGCGTACCGGGCGACGGAACGATCTGCCTGGGTTATGTGGTGGAGAGAGGAAGCTGCCGTTAATTGCCGTGCAGGGGTGTCGAAGACTCTTCGGAACTCATGGGCGAAGAGGTCGATGTCCTGCGTGATGGGCCCTTGTTGTTCCCAGATGGGAGAGGCCCAGGCCAGTGCCTCGTCGGTGAGAAGAGCCACGATATAGCCGACCTTAGAAATGGAAGAAACAAAACGAGAGGGCGAGAGTCGGAATTGGATGAAACATTGATTAAGGAAACCCATACATCCTTGGGGATCCCCAGCATAGCATTTGGGAGCAAGAATATGGGGTTCCATGGCAAACGGAGGAGATGCAAAGACTGTTGCGGAGGCTGTAGGGGCCATGGGTGAAGGTCCCAGACTGGAAGCTCGGGCTTGAACGGTAAGGGAATGAAGGCTCTGCTGAAGCAAATCCATCCGCCTATCATTTTTTTCCAGATAAGTCTCTAGCCTGGTGAAGAGATTTGTGTGAGAATTTAAAGTACGCTCCACCTCAGCGGGGTCCATGTTTGTTGGGCTGAGCATAATGTCAGGACGAGCTCACCACAAACGAGGCGGGACTGCGGTGCCGAGGTGGGATAGGATAGTATGCCACCCACAGCCACGAGGGCACGTCTTGAGAGTAGAGGGGTCTGGGAGTCCGAGTCGGGGCAGGAGAGGTACGGATGGTAGAGGGTGCTGTTAGCCAAGTCCGGGGTTAGAGAGAGGGACGTAATCGTTTACCGTTTGCCGGATTCGGGGTGCCAGAGGTGCGGAGAGACGTATTGCCGTATGCCAAGTTCGGGATAGTCGTCGAGGAAGCCGGTTCGGGTCGGGAAGTCCCAGGGGAGGAGCAATAAAGCCCAGTAGTGAGGTTGTATTTAATAGCAGCAATGGTTTGAGGTATTGTGCCTTTAAGGGGCTGGTGCGCCTCCGTGTGGCCGCACCTCCGTGTAGCAGCGCTTGCGGGCGCGTGACCGGGCATACCCGCAACATTTGAAGAGGAGCATTGGCGTGCGCGCGCGCCCACGTGGAGCTGCGATCGGCGTCTTGGAGGAAGGCTGCCTGCGTGCCACGGGAGGACCCGGCGGAGCTGCAGGTGAGTGGGGAGCACGCTGAGGGCAGCGTGACTCCCGGATCATTACAGTGAGTGTGTGAGTGTGTGAGTGTGTGAGTGTGTGAGTGTGTGAGTGTGTGAGTGTGTGAGTGTGTGAGTAAACTTTTTTCCAGCTACTACTGAAATTAGGGGGTCGCCTTATATTCAGGGTTACCCTATAATCGGGCAAATACGGTAATAATAATAATATGTCAGAGTCTGGTTGGGAGTAACACCAAGTTTAGATATGAATTAAATAACGTAACGTTACGTCCCCTCGTTAACCTTAACGGACTTTTGTGGATCATATCATTATGCCTCATTTGCATATCATTTGCATGTCCATATCACTGACGCCCGTTAGTCAATTCTATATGGAAGAATACATCATGTAACGTTACCTCATAGTCTTTTGAATAAACACCGTTAGTCTTAACGTGAAGTTAGGCAAACGGCACGTAATTGAGCTTTTTGGATCTGCGCATGTGTGCTCTGCTCATTATGATGAAGAACTCCTGTTGGTCCATTAAAAGGCGTAATCCAAGCTGCCTTTATGTTAACATAGCTGTGAAGCAGCGGGTCTCCGGAGCTGAACCCCATTAATTTCAGCTCAGGGGACCCCCTGCTTCCCGAGATACAGACCTCCGAAGGGGTTGCCAGTATCTCTCTGCTTTTTAAAGCCCCCCGGGTCATGTGGGCCAATAGGAAGCCGCACCGGATGATGTCACAGATTCCTATTGGCCTGCAGAGCGTGGCAGCTTTGAACAGCGACCATTACGGGAACACCAGCTAACACGGCAGTGCGGCTACTGGCACCACCTACGCAGGTAAGTTTCTCCGGAAGAAGGGGGTCCCCAGAACTGAAATTAATGGAGTTCAGTTCCCGAGACCCCCTGCTACAACCGTATTTAAAAAAATGGCCGCTGGATTGCCACTTTAAATTGTATCACAACTTGCAACAATTACACACCTCCTGTTTCAAGCGCTGCAATATGTTGAAATACAAAGGCAGGCACTGAGATTTAATGCGGCAATATATTGTGAGACAGGACTGGACGTCTCACTAATACTAATGCAGCAGTGCATGGAAAATGCACATAAATCCGCTCAGTGATAAGCACACAGGAAGAGACACGTGAGTGCGCACATGCTCGCATAAACATTCAATGTTCTTTGTTTACTCCAAGCAGAGCACCCATACACAGGGAAATAAATATATATATACAGTATATAGCTCGGGTGACTGTGCCGACTGCGCGAGTGTAATCAAAACGGGACGTTTGGAGACATTTCGGGACGCCGGCACAGAGGACAAAGAATCGGGATGTCTGGTCATCCTATATATAGCACCAACAGTGTACCCCGCGCTGTACAACATTACAATGCGGGGCAAATGAAGTGCAAACAATGAGGATAAGTGTGACAGTTAAATGACAATATAGGGCAACGGGAGACCCTGCCCTGAAGGGCTTGCAGTCTAAGTGAACACTCTCCACATTGTAGCAGTGTATGACGGAATATGCCTGTATGTGTCACTGTGTGTATCAGTGTGTGTATCACTGTATCAGTGTGTGTACTGTATCACTTTATCAGTGTGTGTATCAGTGTGTGTATCACTGTATCTGTGTGTGTGTATCACTGTGTATATATCACTGTCTGTATCACTGTGTGTATCAGTATGTCTGTGTGTGTGTATCACGGTGTATCAGTGTGTGTATCAGTATGTATATCACTGCGTGTATCAGTGTGTATGTCACTGTGTGTATCAGTGTGTATGTCACTGTGTGTATCAGTGTGTGTATCACTTTGTATATCAGTGTGTGTTTGTCACTGTGTGTATTGTATTGTATGTCTTTATTTATATAGCGCCAAAAGTGTACTCTGCGCTTCACAAAGAATACAGCACAGGGAATTAAAATAATACATTATGCGCAGCAAAATCAGACAATAGGAAAGGAAATCTCTGCCCCGAAGAGCTTACAATCTAAGTGGTATGATGGGAGACTTACAGTGACAGCAGGTGAGGGAATAAGTGCTGTAGATGGCAGTGCTTGGTCACAATGGGTGGTAGGAGTGACTGTGGGACAATAGCCATGAGTGCAGGCTGTTGGGATGCTTAATCTGTGGGGTGAGTGTATCTCTGTGTGTGTGAGAGGGCCTGTTAGTGCATGTCTGTATAGGTACCAGTGGCTTGGGTAATGTTTGCCATGTCAGGAGCTGGCATTGCCCCTTCACTGCCAGAGGGGCCAACACTGCTTTGCTCTGCATGTTATTATATTGCGCTGTGTTATTATTTTGCGCTGCGTTTTTATACTGCTCCACGTGTTGTTATTATACTGATCTGCGTGTTATTATATATCGCTCCGCGTGTTATTATACTGTTCTGCATGTTATTATACTACTTTGTGTGTTTCCATATCGCTCCATATGTTATTATATTGCTCTGTGTGGTATTACATTGCTCTGTGTGTTACCATATGGGTCTGCATGGTGTTATATTGCTCTGTGTTACCATATGGCTCTGCATGTTTTTATACAAGTCTGCATGCTATTATATACTGCTCTGCATGTTATTATACCGCTCTGCGTTTTATTGTATCACTCTGCATAATATTATACCGTTCTGTGTTACCATATCTCTCTGTGTTACTATATCGCTCTGTGTGTTATTATATCGCTCTGCATGTTATTATATTTCTCTGTGTTACTATATCGCTCTGTGTGTTATTATATCGCTCTGCGTGTTATTATATCGCTCTGCGTGTTATTATATCGCTCTGCATGTTATTATTTCACTCTGCATGTTATTATATCACTCTGCATGTTATTACATCGCTCTGCATATTATTATATCTCTCTGTGTGTTATTATATCTCTCTGTGTTACTATATCGCTCTGTGTGTTATTATATCTCTCTGTGTTACTATATCGCTCTGTGTGTTATTATATCGCTCTGCATGTTATTATATTTCTCTGTGTTACTATATCGCTCTGTGTGCTATTATATCGCTCTGCATGTTATTATATCGCTCTGCGTGTTATTATATCGCTCTGCATGTTATTATATCGCTCTGCATGTTATTATATCACTCTGCATGTTATTATATCACTCTGCGTGTTATTATATCACTCTGCGTGTTATTATATCTCTGCATGTTATTATATCGCTCTGTGTGTTATTATATCACTCTGCGTGTTATTATATCTCTGCATGTTATTATATCACTCTGCGTGTTATTATATCTCTGCATGTTATTACATCGCTCTGCATATTATTATATCTCTCTGTGTGTTATTATATCGCTCTGTGTGTTATTATATCTCTCTGCGTGTTGTATCGCTTTGCATGTTATTAAATTGCTCTGCATGTTATTATATTGCTTTGTCTGGGGGCCTTCAGGTAGTTCCCAGGGGTGTCTGGGGGCCCTCTGATGGTTTCCATCGGTGACTGGGGGCCCTCGGGTGGTTCCCATGGGTGTCCAGGGGTTCTTGGGCGGTCCCCGTGGCTGTCTGGTGGTCCAGGCGGGTGTCCGTGGTCATCCAGGTGGTCCCCGCGGGTGTCCGGAAGCCCGGGTCCCGGGTGGTCCCCGCGGGTGACTGGGGGTGTCCGGGTTGTCCTCACGGGTGTCTGGGGGCCCTCGGGTGGTTCCCCCACACCAAACACATTCAGTACAGTAATGGGCAAAATAACTATTAGCCAGATATGGATAATAGATCATTTGCCCATTATTAAAACAAACATTAGCCAGTCAGCATAAATAAAGTAAATAAAAACCTTTCTAATTACCCCTGCCATTCTAAAGCGCATCCTTGTCGGCATACTGCAGGGCCATGTCCCCTGTTGCCAGAAAGAATAGATGAAATAAAACAATCTAATGGCCCTTAATCACCTTAGCGGTTAATAACTGCTATAGGGGTTAATTAATGATTTCTTGTGTTGGCTCCTGCTTTTAAGTGATGTGATGGATAGTGGTTTTAATAATTAATTGATTTGTTGGCTACTGGTTGAAATTAATTTGTTTAGTTGGTTACTGCTTGTATTTATTTAATTGGTTGGCTAGCGTTTTTATTTATTGAATTGTGGCGTTTAGGTGCTTATGTTTGATTATTGTTGACTTTTGGCCTTCATGCTTTTTCATTAGGGTTGCCATTGAGTGCTATAGTGGCTCATCATGCCCATATTATATGGGTATTATGTACCACTATGATAATCAATGGGTACAGGGTGGGTATAGTGGGTCCGGGGTGGGTGGTTAGGGCTCCCGGGTGGCTAGCGGGGGACGGGGGTTAACCCCTTAATTACTATAGTGGTTATTAACCTCTAGAGTGATTAAGGGGTTAGGGGCCATTAGATTGTATTTTTGTATCTTTCTGGCATCGGAGGACGTGGACATGCAGTATGCTGATGAGGACACCCTTCATGATGGCATGGGTAAGTAGAACGGTTTTTATTTACTTTATTTATGCTGCCTGGCTAATGTTTGATTTAATAATGGGCAAATGAGCTATTATCCATATCTGGATAACAGTTATTTTGCCCATTACTGTACTGTATGTGTTTTGGGGGGGGGAGGTGTATTTATTGAAATGTATGCCATATTTTTTTTTTTTACCACAGGATTGGTACTGCAAGCCTGTGGGGACTGCCCAAGGACCCCCAGACACCCATGGGGACCACTTGAGGACCCCCAGATAACCATGGAACCACCCAGGGACCCCTGTGGGGCCCCCAGACACCTGTGGGAACCACCCAGGGGCCCCAGACACCAGTGGGAACCACCCGAGGACACCCAGACACCTGTGGGAACCACCCAAGGGCCCCCACGGGGACCATCCGGGGACACATTGTGGGGCCCCCGGACACTCGTGGGGACCACCTGGAAGCCCACGGACACTCATGGGGACCACCCTTGGGCCCACAGACACCCGTGGGGACAACCTGAGGACCCCCTGAGGGCCCACAGACACCCACGGGGACCCCTTGAGGACCCACGGACACCCATGGGGACCACCCTGGGACACCCGCCGGCCTCTGTGATGAATCCTGTTAAAATAAATAAATAATGGTTTTATGTGGGGGTACAGGGGGTGGGTGGGTTGTGTATTGTTGTTTATTACATATTGTAATGTTTATTGTGGGCAGAGTACCCGCTTCGTTCTCCCCTTCTGCCCTCAATCAAACTGTTGTTGTGCCTTAACCGCTTCATTGTCTTAGCTATCGGCTAAGGTAATGAAGCTGCTTTAATATAATTTTTATTATTAGTGTACAGGAGCAGGGGGTCTCCGGAGCCGAAGGGGTTGATTTGAGGTTCGCGGACCCCCTGCTTCCCGTGATACAGGTCCTGTTATGGGGTGCCGGTATCTCCTACGCATTTAAATGTCCCGCGTCACATGACCGTGGGAATCAAATGCATAGGAGCTACCGGCACCCCATAATGGGGCCTGTATCTCAGGAAGCAGGGGGTCCCCGAACCTCAAATCAACGCGGTTCTGCTCCGGAGACCCCCTGCACATCTACACTAGTAATACAATTTAAATTAAAAAACATTAATTTTGGGCGAGAGTTTCGCAAGGAGAGGCAGCTCTCTCTCTCTGCAGCAGAAACAACTCGCCGGGTAAGGCCTTTTCAGATGGCCGATCATCTTGTCGCCGGCTACTTGCCATTTTTGCAAATTTTGCAATCCCAGGTATTCAGGGTTTTCTGCACACCGTGATGCACACCGTGATAGCAACGCTGTCAAAAATGGAGATTTAAAAACCCTGGCCATTTTTTTCTATCAGAGCTTAGTGCATGGGCCCCTGTGTGTTATTATATCTCTGCATGTTATTATATCTCTGCGTGTTATTACAGTATATCTCTGCGTGTTATTATATCTCTGCATGTTATTATATCTCTGCATGTTATTATATCTCTGCATGTTATTATATCTCTGCATGTTATTATATCTCTGCATGTTATTATATCTCTGCATGTTATTATATCGCTCTGCATGTTATTATATGTAGCTGCGTGTTATTATATCGCGCTGCATGTTATTATATCTCTGCATGTTATTATATTGCCCTGCGTGTTATTATATTGCCCTGTGTGTCATTATATCGCTCTGCATGTTATTATATCAGTGGTCAATGGTGGAGCTACTACAAGCTCTAAACAGGGAGTTCCGAAAGTAATGCAGTAATGAAGTGGACAACTGAGGTTAGCAACGAGGGGAGTTAAGAACGTGGGTGTAAAATAATATAACAGTGGGTGGAAAAGTCTCTGAGGACAGCGTGTAGAATACAGAGGAGTTTCAATGGAAACCGCTACCTGAGATCCTTGCAAAATAGAGAGACAATATAGGTACCTCTATGGATCCCTCCTGTAGCGCTCCTGCTTCTGTGATCCGCTGTCTTGCTGGCAGTGTGGACGTAGTCGTCTTAGCAGTCAGCTGCACCTTCTCTCACCCCCAGCGCGGAGTTCCCGAGTGCCGGAAGTGCGTCAGAGCACTTCCGGTCCGTCCGGTAAACGTTCCTCTCCCTTACAGACGTGTGGTTTCATGGGGGAGAATATAGTGAGCGCCGACACCCACGTACCCTCTGATCCTCAGCGCATCATACCAATCGAGCAGCAACAATGTAGTGGATATGGATTGGAATAAAGATTCGCTAGCGTCCAAAAAATGCACCATCAGCTCACCGAAGGGAGGGCTAAAAAAGTTTATTAAGACTACATAAAATAGAAAATGGGGACAAACAAAAAACTAGTACATACAACCCTACGCGTTTCAGGCTCCTGAGAGCCCTTTCTCAAGGGGGATCCCCTTGAGAAAGGGCTCTCAGGAGCCTGAAACGCGTAGGGTTGTATGTACTAGTTTTTTGTTTGTCCCCATTTTCTATTTTATGTAGTCTTAATAAACTTTTTTAGCCCTCCCTTCGGTGAGCTGATGGTGCATTTTTTGGACGCTAGCGAATCTTTATTCCAATCCATATCCACTACGTTGTTATTATATCACACTGCATGTTATTACATCGCTCTGCATGTTATTATATCGCTCTGCATGTTATTATATCGCTCTGCATGTTATTATATCGCTCTGCATGTTATTATATCTCTGCATGTTATTATATCGCTCTGCATGTTATTACATCGCTCTGCATGTTATTATATCGCTCTGCATGTTATTATATCGCTCTGCATGTTATTATATCGCTCTGCATGTTATTATATCTCTGCATGTTATTATATCTCTGCACGTTATTATATTGCTCTGCATGTTATTATATCTCTGCATGTTATTATATCGCGCTGCATGTTATTATATTGCTCTGCATGTTATTATATCTCTGCATGTTATTATATCTCTGCATGTTATTATATCTCTGCACGTTATTATATTGCTCTGCATGTTATTATATCTCTGCATGTTATTACATCGCTCTGCATGTTATTATATCGCGCTGCATGTTATTATATTGCTCTGCATGTTATTATATCTCTGCATGTTATTATATCTCTGCATGTTATTATATCTCTGCATGTTATTATATCTCTGCATGTTATTATATCTCTGCATGTTATTATATCGCGCTGCATGTTATTATATCGCTGCATGTTATTATATTTCTGCATGTTATTATATCTCTGCGTGTTATTATATCTCTGCATGTTATTATATCGCTCTGCATGTTATTACATCGCTCTGCATGTTATTATATCGCTCTGCATGTTATTATATCGCTCTGCATGTTATTATATCGCTCTGCATGTTATTATATCTCTGCATGTTATTATATCTCTGCACGTTATTATATTGCTCTGCATGTTATTATATCTCTGCATGTTATTATATCGCGCTGCATGTTATTATATTGCTCTGCATGTTATTATATCTCTGCATGTTATTATTGCTCTGCATGTTATTATATCTCTGCATGTTATTATATCTCTGCATGTTATTATATCTCTGCACGTTATTATATTGCTCTGCATGTTATTATATCTCTGCATGTTATTACATCGCTCTGCATGTTATTATATCGCGCTGCATGTTATTATATTGCTCTGCATGTTATTATATCTCTGCATGTTATTATATCTCTGCATGTTATTATATCTCTGCATGTTATTATATCTCTGCATGTTATTATATCGCGCTGCATGTTATTATATCGCGCTGCATGTTATTATATCTCTGCATGTTATTATATTTCTGCATGTTATTATATCTCTGCGTGTTATTATATCTCTGCGTGTTATTATATCTCTGCGTGTTATTATATCTCTGCGTGTTATTATATCTCTGCGTGTTATTATATCTCTGCGTGTTATTATATCTCTGCATGTTATTATATCTCTGCATGTTATTATATTTCTGCGTGTTATTATATCTCTGCGTGTTATTATATCTCTGCGTGTTATTATATCTCTGCGTGTTATTATATCTCTGCGTGTCATTATATCTCTGCGTGTTATTATATCTCTGCGTGTTATTATATCTCTGCATGTTATTATATCTCTGCATGTTATTATATCGCGCTGCATGTTATTATATCTCTGCATGTTATTATATCGCTCTGTGTGTTATTATATCGCTCTACATGTTATTATGTTGCTCCACAATGTGTTGCTTTGGCAACGAAGGGGTTACATTTGTCCTTTCTGCTTCCCCTGCCTAGAATAATTCAGCCCTCGCACGCACATCGATAGCGCCCATGATAAATGCCAAGCGGCATAAATAGCATTCAGAGCTCTCATATCAGCCCTATCTTTCATAAACCTGGCTGAGAATCAGCTGCTCCCTCTCTCATATTGATCACACTCGTGGCCTCATACATGATTCAGTCTTTCTGCCAGGTATTGATCCAGCTGACATTATTTATCAATTACAGAGGTTTCCTCCGTGTACCGTCCTGCTCTGTGAAACCTTTTCTCCCAGCTCGATATTGATGGGCATTTCAACGCTGCAAGAAATATGCTATTTCGTGGGTGTTCAGAGAATTGTAATGGTAAACTGTTAATATCTGAATGTGTGTGTGTGTGTGTGTGTGGCTAACTATGGTCTCAGTACTGCTACTTGTTCAGGATCTCCCCTAATCCTTAACCCAGACATACACACCTGATTTCAACCCATGCCTCCCTGCCATCTCTTCCCCTGTAAATTGTGTTAACCCTCTCGTTTTAATATTGACTAACATTAAAACTCGCCCCACAAATAAAGCATCCCAACAGCCTGCACTCATGGTTACTGTCCCACACTCAGTCACTCCTACCACCCATTGTGACCAAGCACTGCCATACACAGCACTTATTCGCTCACCTACTGTCTCTGTGAGTTCCCCATCAAACCTCTTAGATTGTAAGCTCTTCGGGGCAGGGATTTCCTTTCCTATTGTCTGATTTTGCTGCATTCATTGTATAATTATAATTCCCTGTACTGTATTCTTTGTGGAGCGCTGAGTACACTTTTGGCGCTATATAAATAAAGACATACAATACTGCTACTTGTTCAGGATTCAAACCTGGGTGAGAGGCTGAATGCTTGTACTGTAACTCCAACTCAACCATTTTAGGATTTATTAAGCTTCTTATTAACAATAGCAGGGTATTATCACCTAGTCAGTCAGTCTCGGGATCTGGCGGTCCAGGGGCAAAGTCCCCCAGGGTGTTAAGGATGGCTTCCCAGGGGTACGCACTGCTAGTGAAAGTCCCAGGGTCCGGGTGGGCTGGAGTGCTGGTTGTCCCAAGGTTACAGCTTCCTAGTACTCCTATAGCCTCCAGCTCGATATACTGTATGTCCCATGGTCTGGCAGGACTCCTGCTGAAGCAGACTAGCCCTGCGAAACGCACAGACTGAGGTGCAGCGTGAGGCGTCCTGTAGTTACGACATCGGGTTCAGCTGAGGCAGCGTCGGATACCTGGAGGGACGCCGTTACTCCAATGTGAGAGTATCCCGTGTGGGAGACGCTGGCCGACAGACGGAACAACTTGCTCTCAGATAAGTAACGATTTAAAGACACTCGCATTTTATATCATCTTTATGTGGGATATTAAATACATTTACTACACTACATGGGCTTTCTGTGCTTGTGCTTCTATTTTTTACATAGTATATCTCTATGTGACATAGTATATCTCTATGTCACTCCTCCCCAGACCCTGATTGTCTTGACACTTAAACCCCAAATCTTTAATAGACCCTTACTTAAAATACTCAATTCTTTTTTTAATCAAATGTACTTTTATGGTGCGGAATACGCATGGCGCCTGTACCGACAGTGTATGTATTTGTCAGTGTGTCTCTATCTGCCTTTCTGTCTCTTGATGGCCAGTCAGCCTGTGTGATGATGTCACTGTGTGTCTGTGATTTAAGAGACACATTGTAAAATCAGCACACAGGCTGGCTGACAGGTTACTGAGCTTCTAAGTTCCCTGGTTGCGAATTGAGAGGAGAGAGGAGAGAGAGAGGAGAGAGAGAGGAGAGAGAGAGAGGAGAGAGAGAGGAGAGAGAGAGGAGAGAGAGAGGAGAGAGAGAGGAGAGAGAGAGAGAGAGAGAGGAGAGAGAGAGGAGAGAGAGAGGAGAGAGAGAGGAGAGAGAGAGAGGAGAGAGAGAGGAGAGAGAGAGGAGAGAGAGAGGAGAGAGAGAGGAGGGAGAGAGAGAGGAGAGAGAGAGGAGAGAGAGAGGAGAGAGAGAGGAGAGAGAGAGGAGAGAGAGAGGAGAGAGAGAGGAGAGAGAGAGGAGAGAGAGAGGAGAGAGAGAGAGAGAGGAGAGAGAGAGGAGAGAGAGAGGAGAGAGGAGGAGAGAGAGAGAGAGAGAGAGGGGAGAGAGAGGGGAGAGAGAGGGGAGAGAGAGAGAGGAGAGAGAGAGAGGAGAGAGAGAGAGAGGAGAGAGAGAGAGAGGAGAGAGAGAGAGAGGAGAGAGAGAGAGAGAGGAGAGAGAGTGAGAGAGGAGAGGAGAGAGAGAGGAGAGAGAGAGAGAGAGGCGAGAGAGAGAGAGGCGAGAGAGAGAGAGGCGAGAGGAGATATTTTTGTGTTTTGTGCGGAGGGGAGCAGGACCACAGCGCTATGGCAGAGACCGGAAGGAGGGGCGTTTGACATCACAGCGCTGGGGCGTGCTCCTCCCCCATACCTCCGAAGCCCCCGCCCGTGCACACACACATCACGTGGCTGCCACCTGCACTATCCTGTTCGCCGTCTGTGCACATCTTCTTCAACTGCCTGCCCGCGAACAGCTTTTTCACCCATCCCACGTACAGCGTCTGCCGGCCTGCGCACACTAGGTTTCGCCGCACGCCGACTGCGCCCCCCCCCCCTAAATAATCTTGCGCCCCCTCAAGGGGGCTCGCCCACCAGTTTGTGCACCGCTGCATTCAATCGCAACACACACACAATCACAACCAACACAGACAACACACACACAATCACAACACACACACAACACACACTCATATCCCAACACACACACACACAACACACATAACACTCAATCACAACCAACACAGACACAACACGCACGCAATCACAACACACACACTTTCACCTGGGGGGGGGGAGTCACAAGCATGCTCCTGCTCCGGTCCCCATAACTGCTGCACACAGACAGGAGGAGGAGGGAGTTGTCAGTGTGCAGGGAAGGTCCCGCCCCCGCGGCAAGCCACAGAGAAGCAGCAGCACAGAGCTTGAGCTTCTTGGCCGCCCATTCACAGCTCTGCCAGCCCCCAGGTTTCGCTGCACGCCGCCTGTGCCCCACGCGCCCCCCCTAAATAATCTTAGATGCAGACCCCATACATGGCAGACCCCTAGATAATAAAACAACTGGTTAAACCTGTGAGTCTACTTGACAGTTGGAGATACAAGGATTCCCATTTTTTTTTAAGCCAGGCACAGTACCGCTGCTTATTTTTAAGCCATTTGGGTAGACTTTTATCCGCATACAAGCAGTTCTAGGTGTACGGCTTTCTGAAAGGTTTATAGAGGGAGGGAAGTCAGTCTCTGAATGATGCCTGCAGTTTAGAAGAGTAAGAGCTACATAAGAAGCATAATTTAATCGGAAACGTCTTTTGTCTTCTA
Source organism: Ascaphus truei (assembly GCF_040206685.1). Taxonomy (NCBI): domain Eukaryota; kingdom Metazoa; phylum Chordata; class Amphibia; order Anura; family Ascaphidae; genus Ascaphus; species Ascaphus truei. The sequence continues at coordinate 31,766,358 of NC_134503.1, read as the reverse complement.
TATATCTTGCTGGGTGTAATTTTTGCCCGGGTAGGGCCTGCCTATCTGCTGTGGCCTCGCTAGCTATCTTATAAAGACTTGTTCTTCATTCGTTATCCGGCAGATGACAGTTTTACGGAGAGTAAATGAATATGCAAATTGGGATAAAAAGTGTAATGAAAATAAATAGTTACTGCTAATTCTCATTGCCGCCTGTGTCTGGGACTTTGAGATGTTAATCAAGACGCGGGGATCTCATCAGTATCCAGACCCCTCTGGTAGACACAAGGATGTAAGACGTGGGGAGTGGCACGGTGGAGGTGGTGACTCTTTATCTGCTGTCACGGAGGAGGATATGTTGTTGCTGATCTCCTCTTCTCCTCCACCACCTCTTGACCCCATTCCCTCCCATCTCCTAAAACCTCTTGCTCCTACTATAATCCCTATGCTCACACACATTTTTAACTCCTCCCTCTACTCTGGTACCTTTCCCTCTTCCTTCAAACATGCAACAGCTATACCATTACCCAAAAACAGCAAGCTTGACCCTACCTGTCTTTCTAACTATCGACCTCTCTCCCTCCTGCTCTTTGCCTCTAAACTCCTTGAACATCTTGTATTCTCTCGCTTGCTCCATATTCCAACACCTACTCTCTCCTAGACGCTCTACAACCTGGCTTCCGCACTGCTCACTCCACTGAAACAGCTCTCACTAAAATAATGAATGACCTCCATGCTGCCAAAGACAGAGGTCATTACACTCTGCTCATATTACTTGACCCCTCTGCAGCGTTTGATACTGTGGACCACCCTCTTCTCCTTCACATTCTCCATACTCTTGGTATTCGTAACAAAGCTTTATCCTGGATCCTCCTCTTACCTCTCCCATCGTACTTTCAGTGTCTCTTTTGCTAACACCTTTTCTTCTTCTATCAATCTCTCTGTGGGGGTACCCCAGGCCTCTGTCCTGGGACCTCTACTCTTTTCACACTCTCTAGGTGACTGTAGAGGGAGAGGGGGGGTTGGCCCGGTATTAAAGGGGTTGCAGACCAACGTTTCTGAATGTCTCTCTGCTATGTCATCTTGGATGGCCCTCTGACAACTTAATCTTAACATGCCAAAAACAGAGCTCCTCATACTTCCTCCCAAAGCTGACCCTACTACCTCCTTCCACATTACTGTTGGAAGTACTATCATTCACCCAGTAGCCCAAGCACGCTGCCTAGTGGTCACACTCGACTCCTCTCACATTCAAAAGGTAGCCAAAACCTGTAGTTTTTTCCTCCGCAGTACTACAAAGATACGCCCTTTCCTCTGTTGCTCAACTGCAAAAACTCTTACACAGGCCCTCATTCTCTCCCGTCTCGCCTACTGTAACCCCCTGCTGTCTGGCCTTCCTGCCTCTCACCTGTCTCCCCTACAATCTATCCTAAATACTGCTGCCAGAATCACTCTACTCTTTCCTAAATCTATCTCAGTGTCTTCCCTGCTGAAAACCTCTCCTGGTTTCCTATCAAATTCCGTATCAACACACTAAATTCTCCTCTCTTTTAAAGCTTTACACTCTTCTGCTCCTCCTTACATCTCAGCCCTAATTTCTCAGTATACACCACCTCGACTCTTGCGTTCTGCTCAAGGATGTCTTCTCTCTACCCCCTTTGTATCTAAGCCCTCTCCTGCCTTAAACCTTTCTCACTGACTGCCCCACACCTCTGGAATGCCCTTCTCTCGACATCCGACTAGCACCCTCTTTATCACCTTTAAGACCCACCTCAAAACACACCTGCTTAAGGTAGCATATGAGTAGCTCTATGAGTGATTGTTTTCCACCTTATATAACATAACCCTTGGCCCCTTGCAGACGCACTTATCAGAACGTGCTCCTACTGTCTCTATACGTCCTTCCTACCAACCAATTAGATTGTAAGCTCTTCGGAGCAGGGACTCCCTTTCCAAAATGTTACTGTTATGTTTGAACCACTTCTCCCCTTTATGTGTTATTTATATTATTTTTTATCTATATGATTGTCACATGTATACTGCTGTGAAGCGCTATGTACATTAATAGTGCTATATAAATAAGACATATAATACAATAGCTGTCAGTCCTGCTATGGTGTTTTAAATAAACTCCTGATTGAGCAGGGTTTAAAATCCAGGAAGTCAATGACTGTCAGTTGTTCTTGAACCACGCAAGAGAGGAGGGTAACAGGAGGATTGCCCGGGGACCAGTTGGGCTGCAAACCCAGAACCAAGTCTGCAGGGGCACAGGCTTCTTGTTCCCAGAGGGATTTACCCGGGAATAGTCAGGACTCAAAACCCTGCATCACAGACAAGCCTGCAAGGAACAGGACAGTAGTTGCTCTGCGGACCTCCAGCGAACAGCAGGACTTCACAGCCTGCAAGAACAGAAGGTTACCTGGAGACAGCTGGGACCCTCACCTGCTACCAAGATAAGGACTTTTACATATTCTTTGCAGAAGTATGCGGTGTTAAGTTGTTGCTTTGTATTGCTGAAACAAGTACTGTACATTATATCCTGTTTCCCCATTCCGAGGACATAAAGGACTCTTTGTTGGAAATATTTAGTGTGTGGACTCTTAGCTGGCCTCACCAACAAGTCCGCTCCATCACAGTATCACATTGATTACATACCCCTGAAGAAGTGACGGCGATCATGAAACGCGTAGGGTCAAAGGTCATTCGTCCCACACAATCCTACGTCACTATATGCATGAGTGTAGAACACTCACTTAGATACACGTTTCAGCCGACTCTGCACGCCAAAATCGGCTTTCCCATAACCCAATCTCGCAGGACTTTGGGCGGGAAGACAGCGAGTCAGTGAGATGACGGCAGAACTTTGGAAATGGGCAGAACAAGCTACTCGGCTTCCGTGGAGAGCACCTGCATGTACCACCCGATCTGATACGCGCATGTCCCAGCTGCATCCTGTAAGTAGGGATTCCAATTTTACGGATTGGATGACTATCTAATCATCAATTGTGTTTTCTTTATTGTATTGTTTTTAATTAAATGTACCTTTTTCTTCACACTCTACTTTACCAATTTCTCAATACCTCTGAGGCATCTTTCATTCTATAATGCTTAACGGCTTTATTTTGATTATCATACAGTATTATGCTATATTTTTCTTGTTCTTTTCATTTCATATGCTGTGACCATCATCCATTTTTAACAATTTTCAGAGTGGCCAGACATTTTCATCCAGGGCAATCTATGGTTGCATCTATTACACCTTATATAATCATTGTTTTATTCATGAGTTTGTACCTAGCAGGCGCCGTTACAGAATTGTATTGTTGCACCTTGTGGTGGAAAGAGAGTGTGACCCAGGGAAAAGGGGGTCACACACGTCATTCAGAGGAGAGGACACATTGTCCTTCAGAGATGACAGAGACGGAAGGGAAAACTTTTCACACAGAGGAGGGGACAGTGTGAGACAGGAAGTGTCACACAGAGGAGGGGACAGTGTGAGACAGAGAAGTGTCACACAGAGGGGGGGACATTGTGAGACAGAGGGTGTCACACAGAGAGGGGGACAGGGTGAGACAGAGAAGTTTCACACAGAGAGGGGACAGTGTGAGACAGATGTGTCACACAGAAGAGGGGGGACAGTGTGAGACAGAGACGTGTCACACGGAGGAGGGGACAGTGTGAGACAGAGACGTGTCACACGGAGGAGGGGAGAGTAGGAGACAGAGAGGTATCACACAGAGGGGGGACAGTGTGAGACAGAAGTGTCACACAGAGAGGGGACAGTGTGAGACAAAGACGTGTCACACAGAGGGGGGACAGTGTGAGACAGAGAAGTGTCACACAGAGGAGGGGACAGTGTGAGACAGAGACTTGTCACACGGAGGGGGACAGTGTGAGACAGAAGTCACATGGAGCAGGGGACAGTGTGAGACAGAAGTCACATGGAGGAGGGGACAGTGTGAGACAGAAGTCATACGGAGGAGGGGACAGTGTGAGTCAGAGATGTGTCACACAGAGGAAGGGACAGTGTGAGACAGACTGTCACACGGAGGAGGGGACAGTGTGAGACAGAAGTGTCACACGGAGGAGGGGGACAGTGTGAGACAGAGACGTGTCACACAGAGGAGGGGACAGTGTGAGACAGAAGTGTCACACAGAGGAGGGGACAGCGTGAGAGAGAAGTGTAACACAGAGGAGGGGACAGCGTGAGACAGAAGTGTCACACGGAGGAGGTGACAGTGTGAGACAGAAGTGTCACACAGAGGACGGGACAGCGTGAGACAGAAGTGTAACATGAGATCCTAGCAGATCCCTGTGCTCCCTCCTCTGTGATGTGAGATCGATGTGAGATCCATGTGCTCCCTGCTCTGCGATATGAGATCTGTTCAGCTCCCTACCCTATGTGAGATCCCATCAGATCCCTGTGCTCCTACCTCTGTGATGTTAGATCCATGTGCTCCCTGTCCTGTATCATAATATCCATCAGATCCCTGTGCTCCCTCCTCTGTGATTTGAGATCTGCTCAGACCCCCGTGCGCCCAGCTTAATAATATGAAATTCTCCACAAATCTCTAAAGTCCATACTCTGCGATCATAAGGAGACCGACCAGAGGGAGGACCAGGTGGGCATAAACACTGAGAAGACCGACCAGAGGGAGGACCAGATGGGCATAAACACTAAGGAGACCGACCAGAGGGAGGACCAGGTGGGTATAAACACTAAGGAGACCGACCAGAGGGAGGACCAGGTGGGCATAAACACTAAGGAGACCGACCAGAGGGAGGACCAGGCGGATATAGACACTAATCTATCAAAGCTATTCTTCATTTACAATTACGAATCATAGGGAGTGTGCTTAGAGGGTAGAGAGGGATTGGCTGAAAGTTGTATATATATCATCATGAGACGGTCCAGCCCCATCTACAGAGCCTGAGGAAGCCCCAAAAATGGCGAAACGCGTAGCTCAAAACTCTAAGCCTTTTGAACTTGTGAGGCCACCGTCAAGGAGCCAAGCACCATACCCGGACGCGGGTCTAGTGAGCTGTGCACCACGCGCCCTGCATACTATTTCCTAAGGACTGGTTGGCGTTTTTACTATCAGTCCCTTTGGTGTTAGACCTTTTTTTCCGTTTGTTGTCGCTTTTCATGTTTTTATTAAAGTTTACATGTGTTTTAACTCGGTTTCAAGTATCTCTGTGACTTGGTGCAAGGACACGGAGGAATTATCTTACTTTACCCTGGGGATTGAAAGAAAAGATACCATTCCACGTGTGAGCTCACACGTGGCCGTGTGAGTATCGTAATTTTATCCCCATTTTTCACCTAACCCTCATCTCCTTTTTTTTAAATAGGAGTATCCCTTGTATTTACATTTTCCTGATGTGGAGAGGATAGAGATACCTCCCTCAAGACTGCACTCACATCTGCCCGTGTGAGTGTTTGCAGCATTGTTTCTGCTTTTATATATTCCCTTTTCATTTATTACCTATATTATTTGATTATTATCTTTGATCTTTTGATATGTATTGTTCCTAAACATTCTGTGTTACTCATTTATTTGGAGGGGAACTTCGCATTCAACGGTAGCTGGACATTTGAAGATTCTATTATCAAGACCCGAAGAGAAGAAACTTCGTATCAGGAGGATCCAGAAGAAAGAAAAGAAAAGAAACCTTGATGTGACAGCATTTACACAAGGCCGTGTAAGTGTTTATGTTATTTCACACTTTATTGTCCCCACGCTTATTAGCCCAGGAACTCACACTCCTGTGCTGATAAATTTGTTACCATACATTATACCTCAACTTGTGCTCCCCTTTTTCTCTCTTGTCTCCTTATTTTTTAAGGGTCCTGGATAGATCCTTTTTTGGGGGTTTTACAGTCACAGGAAGAGACCAAGAAGTGGATGGGATCTTATAGAATTTATAAGGTTGTGTTGTTCTGAGAAGAACAAATCATTTTTCCCTATACATCCCGGTTGTGTGTAGCGCCCGGGTATTCCCCTTTGCCACTAAGGAGACCGACCAGAGGGAGGACCAGGCGGGCATAGACACTAAGGAGACCGACCAGAGGGAAGACCAGGCGGGCATAGACACTAAGGAGACCGACCAGAGGGAGGACCAGGCGGGTATAGACACTAAGGAGACCGACCAGAGGGAGGACCAGGCGGGCATAGACACTAAGGAGACCGACCAGAGGGAGGACCAGGCGGGCATTGACACTAAGGAGACCGACCAGAGGAGGACCAGGCGGGTATATACACTAAGGAGACCGACCAGCGGGAGGACCAGGCAGGCATAGACACTAAGGAGACCGACCAGAGGGAAGACCAGGCAGCATAGACACTAAGGAGACCGACCAGAGGGAGGACCAGGCGGGTATAGACACTAAGGAGACCGACCAGAGGGTGGACCAGGCGGGCATAGACACTAAGGAGACTGGCCAGAGGGAGGACCAGGCGGGTATAGACACTAAGGAGACCGACCAGAGAAAGGACCAGGCAGGCATAGACACTAAGGAGACCAACCAGAGGAAGGACCAGGCGGGCATAGACACTAAGGAGACCGACCAGAGGATAGACCAGCCCTGTCCAATGTTTTCACGCCCCGTTGAGTGTTTGTACAGACTAAACAGGTCTATTTGGAAGAGTCTAAGCCAAAGTGGGCTGAGGTTAAGAACAAAAACCACACACAAGTTAAACCAGTCGTGTATTTTTTGACCACCCCCCTTCCCTTGTGTGTCCTACATGCCCGATACCCACATATGTTTGTGAGTTTTAAAATTGTACTTTATACCTCAAATAAAATCAATTCTGCAATATGTCCTTTCCTCTCTTATCTCGGCGGTAACCTGAAAGCGTCAACTGCGATTCTACCGCAAAGTATTACCTTTGAAAAGCTTGAAAATCACCGATACTTGTGAGTGTATCAACTGCTTTTCTTTCTTGGAAACGCTCCTCTTAAACCATATCACACTATTGGTATTGGTATTTTCTCTGTATATTTCCATATATAACACACACATTCCCAGCTGGCTCAAACTCCTACACCCACCACATCATGAATATATATTTATGTCAAAAAAGAGTGCTACTGAGCATGGCAAATGTATACAACAAAAGACAGGGGTGCCCAATGCTACATCCAATTGACAAAACATATACAGTATGGTAATAAGTATAAAGTTAAATACTTCAATAATAATATTTTCTTGGTTATTTAGTTACAGTAGATCCTTTGGTCATATATAGCCTGGGAAGATTTGCGCCCCCTGGTCCACATCTGAAATGGACACTTTTGTCTATTTCTGATTACTTAGTCCTCCTTGTCCTAATCTCTACGTCTGACTCTGAACACGACTCAACTGTCTCGATTTAATTACCATGCAGAGAAAGCACCCTCTGTCTTATCAATGGATCCTTATAGACCACAATGTTCACACAAATGCATTATTGATTTCAATAGCTCCTTTTCTTCCCCACTCCATTCACTGCCGACTTGTTCAACACGTGCAATTCATTTGAGCCCAGCCTTGCTCGTTGTTATAATTTCACATTAACATAGGATTGCAGCTCAATCCAGACCTCTAAAATGTTTCTGTAGGATGCTGACAGATCGGAATACAATGGAAATAATTTCACTAGCTGTGTGAATAGCACAGAAACAAGATCAAGATAATGACGCACCCCTGATGTCTCCAGGCGAAATGATGGTGTATTACTATGTAGAGTGGTGGCCAGTCAGTAAGAACACCTATTACATTTATATTGTTGAGTGGACTAATGGTATTGTATAGTTATTTATTAGTGTTCCAGCATAATTCACTCTCCAGTTGGAAACGCCAGGTGCATATAAACATACAATAACCTCAGCCCATGCCAATCCCAGCTTCAGTTCAATGACCTTTCAGATATTGTTTAATCCCAGAGTCACAAACGTTGAGTTTTCTATAGAGATCTCTGTATAGAAAAGCTTCGACTATGCGTGTCTGAGCACAGGTCACGCATGTGGAGGACCCTGCACGCACATCGCAACCACAAAAAGGTATGCGTGAACATCATGGATCGTGGAGGAGCCTGCACTTACAGCATGAGCGCGGAGGAGCCTGCACGTACAGCATGAGTGCGGAGGAGCATGCACGTACATCGCGACCACGGAGGAGCATGCACGTACAGCGTGAGCACGGAGGAGCATGCACGTACAGCGTGAGCACGGAGGAGCTTGCACGTACAGCGTGAGGACGGAGCAGCATGCACGAACAGCGTGACCGCGGAGGCGCTTGCACGTACAGCGTGAGCACGGAGGAGCTTGCATGTACAGCGTGAGCACGGAGGAGCCTGCACGTACAGCGTGACCGCGGAGGAGCCTGCACGTACAGCGTGACCGCGGAGGAGCCTGCACGTACAGCGTGACCGCGGAGGCGCCTGCACGTACAGCGTGACCGCGGAGGAGCCTGCACATTCATCGCGAACATGGAGGAGCCTGCACGTACAGCGTGACCGCGGAGGAGCCTGCATGTACAGCGTGACCGCGGAGGAGCCTGCACGTACAGCGTGAGCACGGAGGAGCCTGCACGTACAGCGTGAGCACGGAGGAGCCTGCACGTACAGCGTGAGCACGGAGGAGCCTGCACATACAGCGTGACCGCGGAGGAGCCTGCACGTACAGCGTGAGCACGGAGGAGCCTGCACGTACAGCATGACCGCGGAGGAGCCTGCACGTACAGCGTGACTGCGGAGGTGCCTACACGTACAGCGTGAGCACGGAGGAGCTTGCACGTACAGCGTGACTGCGGAGGAGCCTGCACGTACAGCGTGACCGCGGAGGAGCCTGCACGTACAGCGTGACCGCGGAGGAGCCTGCACGTACAGCGTGAGCACGGAGGAGCTTGCACGTACAGCGTGAGCACGGAGGAGCTTGCACGTACAGCGTGACCGCGGAGGAGCCTGCACGTACAGCGTGACCGCGGAGGAGCCTGCATGTACAGCGTGAGCACGGAGGAGCCTGCACATTCATCGCGAACATGAGGAGCCTGCACGTACAGCGTGACCGCGGAGGAGCATGCACGTACAGCGTGAGCACGGAGGAGCCTGCACGTACAGCGTGAGCACGGAGGAGCCTGCACGTACAGCGTGAGCACGGAGGAGCCTGCATGTACAGCGTGAGCACGGAGCAGCCTGCACATACAGCGTGAGCACTGAGGAGCCTGCACGTACATCGTGACCGCGGAGGAGCCTGCACGTACATCGCGACCACGGAGGAGCCTGCACGTACATCGTGACCGCGGAGGAGCCTGCACGTACATCGCGACCACAGAGGAGCCTGCACGTACATCGCGACCACAGAGGAGCCTGCACGTACATCGCGACCACGGAGGAGCCTGCACGTACATCGCGACCACGGAGGAGCCTGCACGTACATCGCGACCACGGAGGAGCCTGCACGTACATCGTGACCACGGAGGAGCCTGCACGTACATCGAACCCACGGAGGAGCCTGCACGTACAGCGTGACCGCGGAGGAGCCTGCACGTACAGCGTGACCGCGGAGGAGCCTGCACGTACATTGCGACCACGGAGGAGCCTGCACGTACATCGTGACCACGGAGGAGCCTGCACGTACATCGCGACCACGGAGGAGCCTGCACGTACATCGTGACCACGGAGGAGCCTGCACGTACATCGCGACCACGGAGGAGACTGCACGTACAGCGTGACCGCGGAGGAGCCTGCACATACATCGAACCCACGGAGGAGCCTGCACGTAGAGTACGGCCGTGGAAAAGCCTGCACGTACATCATGGCCACGGGGGAGCCTGCACGTACATCGCGACCACGGAGGAGCCTGCGCGTACATCGTGACCACGGAAGAGCCTGTACGTACATCGAACCCATGGAGGAGCCTGCACGTAGAGTACGGCCGTGGAAAAGACTGCACGTACATCGCGACCACGGAGGAGCCTGCACGTACATCGTGACCACGGAGAAGTCTGCACATACATTGTGACCATGGTGGAGCCTGCACGTACAGCGCAACCATGGAAGAGCCTGCACGTACATCTTGACCACGGAGGAGCCTGCACGCATATAGTTACCGGGGGGAAGTCTGCACGTACAGCGTGACCGCGGAGGAGCCTGCATGTACAGCGTGAGCACGGAGGAGCCTGCACATTCATCGCGAACATGAGGAGCCTGCACGTACAGCGTGACCGCGGAGGAGCATGCACGTACAGCGTGAGCACGGAGGAGCCTGCACGTACAGCGTGAGCACGGAGGAGCCTGCACGTACAGCGTGAGCACGGAGGAGCCTGCATGTACAGCGTGAGCACGGAGCAGCCTGCACATACAGCGTGAGCACTGAGGAGCCTGCACGTACATCGTGACCGCGGAGGAGCCTGCACGTACATCGCGACCACGGAGGAGCCTGCACGTACATCGTGACCGCGGAGGAGCCTGCACGTACATCGCGACCACAGAGGAGCCTGCACGTACATCGCGACCACAGAGGAGCCTGCACGTACATCGCGACCACGGAGGAGCCTGCACGTACATCGCGACCACGGAGGAGCCTGCACGTACATCGCGACCACGGAGGAGCCTGCACGTACATCGTGACCACGGAGGAGCCTGCACGTACATCGAACCCACGGAGGAGCCTGCACGTACAGCGTGACCGCGGAGGAGCCTGCACGTACAGCGTGACCGCGGAGGAGCCTGCACGTACATTGCGACCACGGAGGAGCCTGCACGTACATCGTGACCACGGAGGAGCCTGCACGTACATCGCGACCACGGAGGAGCCTGCACGTACATCGTGACCACGGAGGAGCCTGCACGTACATCGCGACCACGGAGGAGACTGCACGTACAGCGTGACCGCGGAGGAGCCTGCACATACATCGAACCCACGGAGGAGCCTGCACGTAGAGTACGGCCGTGGAAAAGCCTGCACGTACATCATGGCCACGGGGGAGCCTGCACGTACATCGCGACCACGGAGGAGCCTGCGCGTACATCGTGACCACGGAAGAGCCTGTACGTACATCGAACCCATGGAGGAGCCTGCACGTAGAGTACGGCCGTGGAAAAGACTGCACGTACATCGCGACCACGGAGGAGCCTGCACGTACATCGTGACCACGGAGAAGTCTGCACATACATTGTGACCATGGTGGAGCCTGCACGTACAGCGCAACCATGGAAGAGCCTGCACGTACATCTTGACCACGGAGGAGCCTGCACGCATATAGTTACCGGGGGGAAGTCTGCACGTACATCGTGACCGCTGAGGAGCCTGCACGTACATGTGACCGCTGAGGAGCCTGCACGCATATTGTGACCGCTGAGGAGCCTGCACGTACATGTGACCGCTGAGGAGCCTGCACGTACATGTGACCGCTGAGGAGCCTGCACATACATCGTGACCGCTGAGGAGCCTGCACATACATCGTTACCGCTGAGGAGCCTGCACATACATCGTGACCGCTGAGGAGCCTGCACGTACATGTGACCGCTGAGGAGCCTGCACGTACATGTGACCGCTGAGGACCCTGCACGTATATCGCGACCGTGGAGGAGACTGCACATACATCGTGACCGCTGAGGAGCCTGCACGCATATCGTGACCGCTGAGGAGCCTGCACGTACATGTGACCGCTGAGGAGCCTGCACGTACATGTGACCGCTGAGGAGCCTGCACATACATCGTGACCGCTGAGGAGCCTGCACATACATCGTGACCGCTGAGGAGCCTGCACGTACATGTGACCGCTGAGGAGCCTGCACATACATCGTGACCGCTGAGGAGCCTGCACGTACATCGTGACCGCTGAGGAGCCTGCACGCATATCGTGACCGCTGAGGAGACTGCACATACATCGTGACCGCTGAGGAGCCTGCACGTACATGTGACCGCTGAGGAGCCTGCACGTACATCGTGACCGCTGAGGAGCCTGCACATACATCGTGACCGCTGAGGAGCCTGCACGTACATCGTGACCGCTGAGGAGCCTGCACACATATCGTGACCGCTGAGGAGCCTGCACGTACATCGTGACCGCTGAGGAGCCTGCACGCATATCGTGACCGCTGAGGAGCCTGCACGTACATCGTGACCGCTGAGGAGCCTGCACGCATATCGTGACCGCTGAGGAGCCTGCACGCATATCGTGACCGCTGAGGAGCCTGCACGTACATCGTGACCGCTGAGGAGCCTGCACATACATCGTGACCGCTGAGGAGCCTGCACGTACATGTGACCGCTGAGGAGCCTGCACGTACATCGTGACCGCTGAGGAGCCTGCACATACATCGTGACCGCTGAGGAGCCTGCACGTACATCGTGACCGCTGAGGAGCCTGCACGTACATCGTGACCGCTGAGGAGCCTGCACGTACATCGTGACCGCTGAGGAGCCTGCACATTCATCGTGACCGCTGAGGAGCCTGCACATACATCATGACCGCTGAGGAGCCTGCACGTACATGTGACCGCTGAGGAGCCTGCACATACATCGTGACCGCTGAGGAGCCTGCACATACATCATGACCGCTGAGGAGCCTGCACGTACATGTGACCGCTGAGGAGCCTGCACATACATCGTGACCGCTGAGGAGCCTGCACGTACATCGTGACCGCTGAGGAGCCTGCACGTACATGTGACCGCTGAGGAGCCTGCACGTACATCGTGACCGCTGAGGAGCCTGCACGTACATCGTGACCGCTGAGGAGCCTGCACGTACATCGTGACCGCTGAGGAGCCTGCACGTACATGTGACCGCTGAGGAGCCTGCACGTACATGTGACCGCTGAGGAGCCTGCACGTACATCGTGATGTGGTGGACTGTCTGAGATTGTACAACAGATAGGAAAGTCGGCAGACACGTTGGGCTTAGAGGTCCTTATTTGCTGTCACATTCTATGTTTCTGTATTTTTGTTCTAGTATTGCCTGACTTTGGCAGGAGGAAGACTTTAAATAAAAAAAACCCTGTACAGGCAGTCCTCGTTTTACGACGCTTCGTTTTACGACGAATGGCTTATCCAACGCTGTCCCATGCATCCCTATGGGCGGTTTTACGACACCAAAATGGCTTATCCGACGCTCTTATGACGCTTTGCAAAGTTGCAACATTATGTGAATCAGAAGGCTGCAGTCAGGGAATAATCCAGATCAGTCTGTGTGAAGGTTTAGTTGTGTATTTAGGTCCCTAACCATGTCTAACAGTTTTATTATACAACTCTGGATTCAATAAATAGAATCTTTACATCATAATGTATGTGTGTGCTGCATATCTTATTGTCTGCGTAAAATATTTGGTGTATTTTAGCATTAAAAATGCCTTCAGGAACGGAACCTTCCATTTAAACAGTGTTCCTATGGGAAAACGTGATTCGCTTTCCGACGCTTCGCTATCCAACGCCATTTTGAGTAACGCATTGTGTCGGATAACTGAGGACTGCCTGTAATGGGTATAAGTCAGATGATTTGATGATCCTTTATAGACACGTTCCAAGCACACGTAGAAATAGACACCACTTCCTACGAGTTCCTAATGATCTACTTTTGTGATCCTCTCTCTCCGGTCTTACCTCTGTACCCCGGTTTAAGTACACTCACTCGCGAGTAAGTACATCTCGCTCAATAGGCAAATGGCAGCTCGCGCATGCGCCTGTCAGCACGTCCTGAACAGCAATACCGGCTCCCTACCTGTACTGAAGCTGTGCGCAAGCGGGGAGACTATAGAGCCTGTTACAAATGCATTATTTACATCAGTTATGCACATATATGACGATTGCAGAACAGTACAGTACATGCATCTATAAGTGTTAAAAAGGTAGTGCTTCACTTTAAGTACATTTTCGCTTTACATACATGCTCCGGTCCCATTGTGTACGTTAATGCGGGGTATGCCTGTATCCTCATTTTAATCCAATTTATCCCATTCCCTCTTATTTCACTGATGCCGTGCCCTCCTTCTGCCAGCTTCACTTGTCCCTGAGCCTCTGAATCGCTGTCTTCTCTAGGAAACTCATCCCAGACTTCACGCCGGTACCATGATCTTTGACAAACACGATTTGGATCAAAATACAGCATCCCCAAGTCAAGATTCTGCTCATGGGTTCTTCTACAACAGGTGTGGCCAACTTCAGTCCACCAACAGGTCAGGGTTTCAGGATATCCCTGCTTCAGCACAGGTGGCTCAAGCAGTGGCTCAGTCGAAGCCACCTGTGCTGAAGCAGGGATATCCCTAATACCTTACCTGTTGGTGGCCCTTGAGGACTGGGTTTGGCCGCCCCTGCTCCACAACATACGGATATTTGAAATGCTCAAAAACTACTGCACCAGTGATTCAACCAGTCGCTTAAATTAGGCCAAGAAAATGGCAGTATCGCCTTTTTCAAAAGTCAGCTATACCTCCAGACAAAACGTATCTAATCAGCTTGGGCCTGCCACGGGCCGCAGCTGTTAACAGAAGGCACGGATTTCTCTGTTTCTGATCTTTGCTAAGTCGTTAATCTCCCGAGGAACTGTAGGCAGCAGCGATGGCTTTAACGTTTCTGCTGGTCAACAGGATCAATTCAATTGATTCTTAACCAACGATTATTTTGTAGGATGAAGGATGATATTTTGCTTCCCATTTGGGGGTCCCATGGGCCTGATGTATAAAGGCAAATTTGAAGCAAAATTTATGTCATGTTAATCTTGGGTTTCTTTGGGTGAATGTATCAAGGTGTTTGCTCCAAGTTTTGCTCCGGGTTGCACCAGCTTGAGATCTGGGGAGGGACAATAGAAGGACTTGCATGACACACAGGTTATAATGAGATGTCTCAAACTCTGCATATCCGTGTGTCACTTTTTAATTTTGTATTTGCGGGGACTTATCATGCTAGTAACTTTTGAAGTACAGCGCTGCTTACACTGTCAGCGCATGCTAAGGCACTGGTATTATACACACGTTGAACATTCTCTGATTTTGCGCTCCTGCCACAGAACATTATGTGGATATGCATCAAGATAATGCACTGCTGCTCCTCTACTCGGTGCAGCTTGGGGCGGCGGCCGGTGCATGAGACGGGTTATCTGAGTCTCTTCCCCCATTTGATGCCGGGGCCGTGCGGGGGGAGGGGGCGCGAGCCGGAGAGGAGACGGGGGCGCATGAAAATAAGTTTGCGCACCCCTGCCCTAACTAATCCAATAACTGCTCCCTATAATTCAGTCTCTAACAAATCCTATAAGTGCCCCCCATAACTCCCCCCTTAGAGCTCTGATAACCTCTACTTATAACTCCTTCCCTAGCTGCTCACATAACTGCTCCCCATAACTCCCATCCAAACTGCTCCTATAACTGCTCCCCATAACTCCCACCCTAACTGCTCCCCACAACTGCCCCCCATAACTCCCACCCTAACTGTTCCCCACAACTGCCCCCCATAACTCCCACCCTAACTGCTCCCCACAACTGCCCCCCATAACTCCCACCCTAACTGCTCCCCACAACTGCCCCCCATAACTCCCACCCTAACTGCTCCCCACAACTGCCCCCCATAACTCCCACCCTAACTGCTCCCCACAACTGCCCCCCATAACTCCCACCCTAACTGCTCCCCACAACTGCCCCCCATAACTCCCACCTTAACTGCTCCCCACAACTGCCCCCTATAACTCCTCCCCTAACTGACTTAACGAGGTGACGTTCACCACCAATGTCCCTTTCAGGAATTCAAACGTCTAGTAACAGGAAGCTGCCACGCCAATTAACTGACCAATAAGATCCCTCTTACTTCCTGACTTGGTCACAGGACGCTGTGCGGCAGCCATTTTTTAAACATTGGTCCATTACATTATAAAAAAATATGTCACTTACCTCTGGCGTCCCCTCGGTTTGTTCCACCTGCAACTCTCTTCAATATGGCGGCGCAGCGTCAAATGATGCTGCATTGCCATGACAACGGAACACTATGTAACGTCACGCGGCATCAAGTTGCCATGACAATGTGGTGCCGCATGACGGCGTGACATTGTGCGTCTCGTTGCCATGGCAATGGGCGGCACGTGATGCTGATTCGTCACGTAGGGTTCCCGTTGGCTTGGCAACGCAGCACTATTTGACGGCACACAGCTATATTGCCAGTTGTTGCAGGGGCAGATGCCGGGAGGTGTTGCGCCGCCTGCCCATGGTTGCCACCTACCAGAGGTTTACTAGATTGGCATTATACTGCCTGCGATCGGTCACACAGTTTTGTTAGTAATAGTCTGTTGAGAAGGCAATGAGATTTATTAATTAGGGGTTCACGGAAATAAATATTTTCTATCAGGGGGAGCACTGGGTAAGAAAGGTTGGAAAACGCTGGTTTGGAGGATTCACTGGCAGTGTTGGTGCTGAGTATCGCCACGTATCTCACCATAGCATCACGTGACCTACCAGAGGCATGGACTATATGCTCCCCGAGGTTAACGCTCACACTCAAAGCTAATTACTGTATCTGCAAAACAACAGCCGATTTACATATTATTAGCATAGGCTTAACGTCACGTTCTGGATCGATGGAAAAACCGGAGCACAGCCCACCAGTGCAAAACAGGACACGAGGGTCTTCTTTATAACGGTTTATTGATTAAAAGAACATAGGGCAGAGTTCCTAGAGACACTCTGACATGTTTCGCACACAGGGCGCTTCATCTCTTTGATAAGGCGCCCTGTGCGCGAAACATGTCAGAGTGTCTCTAGGAACTCTGCCCTATGTTGTTTTAATCAATAAACCGTTATAAAGAAGACCCTCGTGTCCTATTTTGCACTGGTGGGCTGTGCTCCGGTTTTTCCATCGATCCAGATTACTATCTCCTACCTGGATGCACGCCACAGTGAATACACTGTCGGAAGTCCTCATTTGCATACCAACCGAGGCCTCCTCCCCGGTACACACAGCAACCTATCTGGTGGTTGAGGCAGGCGGTTACACACTACTGACGAGCCGTACTGAGGCTGCATCAACCCTGCGGCAGGTTCATCGACTTGGGGGCTCGTCTATTCCCTCCTACAACACGGAGGGATTTGCCCTTGCTGAGGCTGCTGCACTCCTTCACGGGGACTCCCCTTCTGCCAGACGCTGCGCTGCCCGTCATCGGAGGCTGCTGCTGGAGGAGATGCTGGTTATCGGCGTTTGCCAGGGGATTTGAATATCCACTCCACAACTGTTCTACATACCTGTGAGTAACAATATAACGACGCGATCGTGCTGCCTGTAGCAGCCATTTGACAACAAGCCTTCTTACTTATACATTACTTGACCTT
The DNA here is from genome assembly GCF_040206685.1 of Ascaphus truei. NCBI lineage: Eukaryota > Metazoa > Chordata > Amphibia > Anura > Ascaphidae > Ascaphus > Ascaphus truei. The sequence goes on along the minus strand of NC_134503.1, from coordinate 31,749,088 downwards.
TATATCATTCCAATTGGCATTTGCTCACAGGTAGACTCACATAGTGTGTCTATCACAGGATTCAGAGACATCAGTATACAGCGTATTCTCAGCTACACACCTCTATTTTTTTTTAGAGCACCAGACTTTTTGGACTGCCTCACGGTCTGAAATTCTATATATTAACGTCAAGTTCTTATAGCAGAACATAGTGTTCTTCCAATAATGTGACGCTAAGCATGTGTGTTACTCCCATCCAGGCCCAGATATAAGTCTACAGCTGTGAAGGAAATTACCACCGGGAAATAACACTATGTTAGTTAAATCATAACTGTGACGTTACGCCCATCAAGTAAAAGCCATATTTCAGGGTCTACATTTAAGTAACTGTAGATATGACCTATCTAACGTAAAAGTCCCGGCGTTAACCATAACGGACTTCATTGGATGTGCCATGTTGGAAGATACTTAAGCGACTCAACATGGAACTTGGCTTAAGTGGGACAAGGAAGCCTGATCCGTCCGTACCCTGGCGTGTGCCCTGTTACCTTCGTGCTAGTGGGCAGAAGACAGAATTGAAGAGTCTAACTACCAGCACTGAGAATGCAGCCCGACAGATTGTCCATCAACGCGAGAATCTTTTTTCTCTTCGCTTGAGTAAGAGAACTTGGCAGATAAGAAGGAGCCTCAATAAATCAACTCCTCTTTTTTTTATTGTTGAGGCGACACAAAGGAGTTTGGACTGAAATCAGCAGAAGAAAGCACTGCTCCTGTGCGAGAGACGAAGGGGGTTATAAATCAGCCTGTCGGGAGATGTGAGGTTTCTGGGTCATTCGCTCGTGAATTATTTCCCCAATAAGAAATCTTACTAAAGACGGGTATCTTTAAGCGAGTAGGTAAAATGTCATTGGAGTCATATTGTTTTTTTTATTAATTGCTTTTCAATGCACTCCCCCAAAAACCGGTGCTTACGGACTGTGAGTCAACAGAGCAACTGATGCATTCACTGCCACGTACCAGGGGATGCTATAACAGGCAGATCCACACTGGTTAGAGTGTTAGCTTCTTGGAGCAGGGACCCCATTACTTGTTGTTTAAGTTGTATGTTTTAATGAGTTGCTCTTGTCCTTACCCCCACATGGTACTGAGCTGCCGAATATGTTGGTGCCAAATGAACAAGAGAATTAGTAATAATATGCAAATACATGGGCACTGAGACAGCGTGTATAAACGTTTCATGAATATCAGAGTGTGTGTGTGTTTTGGAAGGATGGTGTCCACCGTCGAATGGTTTAAGCTCCCCGCCCACCAACCCCCAGGTGATCTGCTAATGGAAAGGTATAAAAGATATTTAAGTTTGCAAGTTGCAGTGTCTTCCTCCAGGAAAAGTGAAGAGAGAAGCAGGAGGAACCCGGCTCAGAGGACGTGATAAATAATAATGACATTAGAAGTGCTGGTGTGCATCAAGCAAAGTAAGAAATGTACGTACAATAAGTACCTTTCTTTTTGTGTCTGCTTATTTTTACATTGCTATTTGTTTACAGTCCTCTGCTGTTTAATACTTACTGAATGTACACCCAGGGTCGTTAATTCTCTCCTGAGGAAGCTGTCTATGTACAGCGAAACGCGTAGAGCGTTGTCGTCAGTCTGCTACAGCTGCCCCCTGAGTGAAGACGTCTGAGCTGTTGCTGACCCGCTGCTGATCCGCTGTTATCTATCTTCCCCGCCCCAACCGGATGTCGTCACCCGTTTACCGGAAGTGACGTCAGACGCCATCCATCGGCGGCGAGGTGGGAGCCAAAGGAAGACGGTACAGCAAGCCTTTCCACGCGGGACCAGCCCTCTACTGTCTCACGATACCTTTTTATGTACTTATTGTAAGTACATTTCTTACTTTGCTTGATGTGATAAATTGTGTCTATTGCGATCTACACTATGGTCCGTTTCTGTTTTACATGATCATCATATTCTGTGTGGATCTGAGTTCCCGCCACCTGTATGATCCCCGTTTGGAGTTACTTCTCATCCAGAATCTCCTTCTCTGCTGAAGATCCAGTTTCACTTATACTGACAGTGTCAGACCATTGCCCTTGTTTATTCCACTTGTTGTAAGTAGGAATTTCTACAGAGCCAAGAACTCATTGCTTTCCATGTTGTGTTCATATACTGCACCATTATTGTTCATATCTTTTTACTTTTTGGTGTGTTCCCGAAATTACTGCTCCCTTCCCACCCTGGACCAATAATTGTGATAGATGGCAGTGCTGGCCTTGATAGTGGGTTAGTGCAGTGGGTGGTGGTGGCTGGGTATGAAGGTTAGTAAGTGTGATAGATGGCAGTGCCTGGCCTTGATAGTGGGTAAGTGCAGTGGGTTGTAGTGCCTGGGTGTGAAGGTTAAGAATTGCAGTAGATCGTTGTGCCTGGCCTTGAAGGTGGGTAAGTGTAGTGGGTGGCAGTGCCTGGGTATAAAGGTTAGTAATTGTGACAAATGGCAGTGCCTGGCCTTGATGGTGGGCACGTGCAGTGGGTGGCAGTGCCTGGGTATGAAGGTTAGTAAGTGTGATAGATGGCAGTGCCTGGCCTTGATAGTGGTTAAGTGCAGTAGGTGGCACTGCCTGGGTATGAAGTTTAGGAATTGCAGTACATGCCTGTGCCTGGCCTTGATGGTGGGTAAGTGCTTTGGCATGTGTGGAGAGAACTGGATATAAGTCCAGGCTATTGAAACACTTCCTTCATAAGGTGTGTTGTTTAATTTATGTTAGAGGTGTGGAGAGAAGCTGTTTGGCGTATACTGTGGGAAAGGAATATCCCAGCATTAGCAGATTCACACTGTTACGTGTCACCCTCAGGGTAAAGAAATAACTGAATGATCTTCATATACAGCCATATTGATTGCAGCTATACGTTCATATACAGCCTCATGATTGCAGCTATACGTTGGTTGGCACACCGTTATACACGTGTAGAAACATGCACACTGCCCGTTACATATGTGTGCACATTCCATCATGTACAGAACATTATAACTTTATTAGCAAACACAATGGGACAGATATACTGTTAGACACACACAGCCATACACGTTTGCACACATACATGCACAAACACTATGTACACACACACGCACATAACATACAAATGCCATCAGTATCTAGGACAATAACACGAGGCATATTAGCCGCGTCATTCAGGCACGTCTGGTTCACCACCGGGACACCTGGCCCCCAGGACTGTTTGCCGCCGCAGATAACCACCTACCCTAAAAACCCAACCCTTAACCCCTCCCGCTAAAGACCTTAACCCCTTACCCTAAAAACACTAATCTTAACCTCGTACCCTAAAGACCTTAATCCCTTGCTGTAAAAATCCAAACCTTAACCCCTTATCCTAAAGACCATAAAATCTAACCCTAAAAACATTAACCTTAACCTCGTACCCTGAAAACCTTAAACCGTTACCCTAAAGACCTTAATACCTTACCCCCAATAAAACCTAAACCCTTACGCTACCACCTACCTCAGGGCCAAAACTGCGTGGCCAACTGTCCCTCGGTGGCTTATGGTCGCGCCTAAATGGCTGTAGCTAATAGTTTCATCCCATATCATCATACACATAACATTATAAGTATATAAAACATACCCCTAGTTCCAATTGGGGTCTGATATTAATGCCATTTTAGATTTCATGGTGCCCAGCTTCACAAGTGTAGAAGTTTGTCCAAACATGAATGTGTAACTTTGCGTGAGCATTTCACTCCTCTCTCGTTGTCCTTGTGTAAAGTCAGACTAGACTTGTTGTGAAGGAGATGAGTAATTATACACAGTCCTAGTTCCCATCTTTCAAAGTTTCTAACCTTAAAGTTCACCTACATCCCAATCAAGACAAGCTGTCATTGGATTTTTTTCATATAAGGTAATGGCTGTGTGTATCGGAAATATCAAGAAAGGCCCAAATATCAATAAATCAAGGTAAATCATCCCAAGTAATGGCCGTCATGGTTTCCCACTGGGCGCCGCCATGTTCATTGTTCTGCGTCTCTCTGCTGTCTGACTGTCACCTCCTGTGATGTCATTTATGATGCTCCACGGGACATGGACCATTTGGCCACGGGAAGGCGTGGATAGAAGAGAGGGGGATTTTAATACAAAGTTTGAGACTGAGTTTCTTTAGCAATGATGTGTCCCCTGTGTTAGAAGTATCTCTGCAGGTAGATCATTTAGTACCATTGTATATTCCTTCTGGAACCCTCCCTGCCCGGCTTTTATGGAGATTACATCAGGGTGTATTATATGGCTACTCCGCATGGGTTACCCTGACGCAGGGACTGGATTCAGGCGGCTGTGGGATGAGGTAGCAAGATTGTAGAATAATGGTCTCCAGCAACTTTTGTAGTACAACTGTCATTTATTCGTGTCCCCAACCGCGCGCATTCACATTGACAACGTTGCATTGTATTTGATATCACACAGACACGAATATGGTTCTTCCATTAGTGCCCACTCTTAACACTTGAACGGAGGTACATTCACTTAGTTGTTCTACGTAGATGTAGGACCTGGCCCCATTTTGGTTTGGGACATCTCTCTTTATTATCTTTGTAATACTAGGCCCGTTTTGGGATCCTAGCGGGTCCTGTACATGTAACCCAATACCTTTGTCCTTTATGTTAATTGCCACTTCCACTTTAGTCTGAGAAGAATCACCATGTAGATCTGCGGTTACTGAGGCCGTCTGTCGCATGCCGTATTATACTTGGCAACTTATACAGGGCTCCCTTAGTCTTCTCTAGGGATCCTAACTAACAAGGTTACTGTCGCTGTCTATAACATATAGAAAGTAGAGGGGCCTGGTCTATACAATTAATGTAAGAACACGGGTGTCTACTCTCCCTGAGGCTCCTCTCCTCTTGTCCTCCTGGAACCTGACTTTCTAGAACAGTCCCTTTTCGTTTAAATACCCCTGAGTGACGTCTGGATTTCCATAGCAACCCCAGGTGGAGCCTAGCATACACTAACCATGCTGGTAACTAGTGTTGTACCGAGGCCTAAAATGTGCTGGGTACCTGGGGAAAATTAGCAATTTTACCGGGCCGGGTACCCAGACAGGTTGCATACACTTGCCGGCGGCGGAGGGTGAGGCGGACCATGGTGACATCGTGGGAGTGGTGGAAGCAGATGACGTCCTTGTTCAGCCGGTGGGAGCAGCGGAACACAGCACACAGCTGATGGCGGTGGGAGCCAGTGAACCATGTGACCGGAGCAGGCGCATTCCTATTGGACAGCCAGCTCCTCCCCAGCTGTGCTGTGTTCCGCTGCTCCGACCGGCTGAACAAGGAGGTCTTTTGCTGCCACTGCAACCATTATGTCTGCTGCTGCTCTCACGATGTCGCTGCGGTCCTCCTCACCCTCTGCAGCGGTCTTACTCACCCTCCACCGCCGGCTGCAGGTGAGTGTTCAAGTCTTCAGCTGCTTGGAATTACCCGGCGCTGTTTCCAGCCCCCTGCTGCCGGGTCCGGGTAATTTTACGGGTTGCTGAAAAAGCGTTGGGTAAGCCGGGTACCGAGTAATTACCCGATACTCGGTACAACACTACTAGTAACCCTTTAGGAGGGGGGTTACACTTTTATATACAGTATGATCTGAAAGTTCTATAATATCACATTGATGTCTTTGATACTTTACCTGGAACTTCCTGTACCATGTGACATCACCAAAGTGACAATATGAGGACTTCCTGTTATACTTTTGTTGAGAACATTTATAATGCCAATATACTTAACAGAAAAGTTTAAAAAGAAATAACAATACAAGGTGCTTAATCTTTAATGTGTAGTTTCACATTCAGACATCTAAAGTACTATACATTTACTTAAAGCAAAAGCAATGGCAGGAGATGAGCAGAGCAGATTTGGGGACACTGCAGTAGAAATGACAAATTGAACAAGAAACGCCTTGTGTCTGAAACAGATAGTGACAGAATATAATCTCTTTATCGCAGGCAGCAGAATGCGTCTTGGATTTCCAACTTCACATTCTATTCTTTGGTAAAAAACCCTTCTGTATTCAGAGAAATCCGACTGGGCTGCCCTTTTGCAGGGAAATGCTGTGTTGATCCCTCTGGCACGATATGGGTTAATGATGGCGCCTGCCTTTTTATCTGATAACACCACATTGATACACACACACACTAACACAAATACAGTGCGTGCTTCATCAAAGCAAATCTATTTAATTGTCAGGATTTTCTGGGATTTTTACTTATAACACGCCCTTGCATTACTAAAATGGACAATAATGATACTCATGAGTGAGACCTCTTTTATGCATGTCCCAATTTCTCTATGTAACCCGACTTCTAAAGGGTATGGGTAGTGTATGCTAGGCTCCACCCTGGGTTGATATGGGAATACAGATGTCACGCAGGGTTATTTAAGTGAAAAGAACTGTTCTAGAAGGTCAGGTTCCAGGAGGACAAGAGGAGAGGAGCCTCAGGGAGAGGAGACACCCATGGTTTCACAGTAATAGAATAGGCCAGCCCCCCTATATTATTATGTTATAGACAGTGATAGTAACATTGTTAGTTAGGATCCCTAGAAAAGACTGAGGGAGTCCAGTATATGTTATTAAATATGAAATGGCATGTGACAGAGGGCCTCTGCAACGAGGATTCCTGGAAGCCGGTGGATCGGCTCTAAGCACCGATCTGCATGGACATTCCTCTCAGGCTGAAGTGGTAGTTACCATAAAGCCCAAAGGTATTGGGTTACGTATCCAGGACCTGCTAGGGTCCCCAAATGGACCTAGTATTACCGAGATAATGGGGAGAGGTGTACCAAACCATATAGAGAAGTGGGTCCGGGTCCCACATCTATGCAGAGCAACTAAGTGAATGTACCTCCGTTGAAGTGTTAAGAGTGGGCACTGATGGAAGAACCGTAGTCATGTATTTCTGATGTAATATACATTACAACGTTGTCAAATGTGTATGAGCGGTCCTTGCGCTGGGGACACGAAAAAGTGACAGTTGTACTACAAAAGTTCCTGGCGCCCATTATTCTACAACCTTGCTACCTCATCACCCACCCTCCTGAATCCAGTCCCTGAGCCAAGGTAACCCATGTGAAGTAGCCATACAACGCACACACCAATGTAATCTCCCTAGGAGCCAGTCAGGGAGGGTTACATCTACATACTCCCTCAAACCAACCTTGAAACAATACGTGGAGAGACACCGGTGCTCACAAAAGAGCACACCTGAGGTACTTGGGAGATATGCTAATAGGAATCTGTCGGAGATGAGAGCAGAGGTATAACCAGGAAGACATAGAGTGGGGAAATAAACAGGGGCTTTTATTTAGCCCGTATCTTCCTAAAACAACACAGCTTTAAGGCAGCACACAAATAAACTAAACAGGCCTATCCCTTTGTAAGGGCTGACTCACACTTCCCAGTCCCTGTCTGCAGGGCTGGGAGGAGAGGCCTCTTACTAACCTCTGACCAGGGTCTGGGTTGGTGTCTGTGGGGTGCACCCTCTGGCAGGTTCCAGGGACTGCTGTATCCGGGAATAGGGGGCCTGGTTCCCTGGGATCTCTCTCTGACAGCTTCCACCTCCTTAGTGATAGAGATCCCCATCAGTTTACGTAGGAGGGTTTTCAACCTGACTGATGAGCCAGGTGGAGACTGGCTAATTGGCTGTAGCTGCGATTAACCAGCTCCCTGCTGGACTCGCCAGCCAGATCCAGGTTTTCTGTTTGGAGCCCTTTAAGACACAGGCTAATGCTGTATCACAGAGTCATTAAAATATTCGTTTCACATCTCACAGGTTTGCTCCTGTTTGTTCATATGTGTCTCTCCATGTGTTGTTTCAAGGTTGGTTTGAGGAAGATCCACCCGATCTATAACACTTGGAACTCTAATAAAATAGGTCTCTGTCACTGTGGACGGAGCTAACACAGCTTTAGGTTAGACAGGCGGAACGCAAGTCATGTTAAACTAACGCAAGGCAGTACTAATTTTATATGGCTTGAAGTCTATTGTAATGCGATCAGTAAGGGATGTTGTTTTTGCATATATAATTAGCTTTGTGGATTCATGTTAACCTCAGGGAACATCATGTCCGTTAATGATTTTGATAACATGACGTTATGGGTCTTGACTTACAGTGCTTTGTACATCTGGGATTTAGTGAATTACTCTAAACACACAACAAGGGCTGTATAGGAAAGCCTTCCTGCTGCAAATGTGAAGCTATACTAGTGGGAGAAAACAGTATCAGATTTATTAAGGGGAAGAAAATCCCATTTAGATCTTCCTTTCTCTTTGCCCCAGTTCTGCACCTGGAAGGGCTTGATACCTAAGGCCCTCTGCATCTTACAAAGATGAACTGATTGTCTGTGACACCTCCCTAGATTTGTTACCGACCTTGGTTTATCCTTGTAACCTTGCTGTTCTGTCCAGCTGACTTTCTAAAGTTTGGTCTGTTGGTGGAACAAATCCTGTGCAGTTCTGGATGTCCTGAGACCTTCTTCTATCCTCTAAACCCTTCTGTCCTCTTCTGTTGACTACTCTGACCCTGATCTACCAATGGAACCCTTCTTTTCTGTTTTACTCTGTGCCCTAACCTTGATCTGTCCTTGAAACCATTCCTCCCAGTTCTGGTTGTTCTTACTGGCATGCCCTGATGCCTTCTCAGGCCATCTTCGCTAAAACACCCTGTCATACTCTACTCTTGAGACTATCCTGGCCTTGTATGGCTGTGTGCGGTGCCATCATCACATGCATGTCTCCTTAATGTATTTGGAGAGAGGTTTGAGGGGATACATATATACAACTAGAGACACTTACTAAATTTGAAATCTCTGCCCCCTCTCTCTTTCCCCCTCTCTCCCCCTCCTCCTCCCTCTTCCTTCCCCCCCCCCATTAAAACCAAACTGTCCTGTTCTGCTATCTTTTCTGACCTTGATCTACCCTTGAAACCCATCTTTCCCTCTTCTGTTGCTTGCCCTGACCCTTAACTTCTCATGTCTTGCCCTTGGACTATATCATCAGAATTCAGGACTTTACTTGACCCATTCATTGCCACTGCACTTTGCCCTGACACTTCCCACATCTCAACACACCAACGTGTAACAGTACCTGACTGCACCTCCCTGGTTAGGTGGCAGACACAAGAACTCATTTAATGACTCTGTCAAGCTTTATAAACTTGATTTACCTTCGCCAGCTGCCAGAAGGTCCCTCGGGAACTAGGGGCACTAGCAGCCTCATCCGTTCATGTTTAAATCTTCCTGCAGATTGAAGAAAACATTGGCAAGTATACCAGCCTCCAGCATTGTAAATGCATCCTTCCTGTAACTCCCTACACATGCACTTTATAGCTGCAGTGTGATGGAGTGACACAGCGACATACGGATCCTGAAGAGCCCCAAGAGATTCCGATCTCCTGACCAAGACTGGATACTTAACGGGATATTTCATTAAACTGTGATAGTGCTGATCGGGACACGTGGCACGGAATCTCCCATAGACTTCAATTTATTTCATTAGAACTTTTTCTAACGCGCCAAGAAAACTCGGTACTAGAGCCCATGTAGGAACTTAGGGAAAACAGCCAACCCAGTTACCGTGCCATAGTGCCCTGATCGGCACTATGGCAGTTTCATAAATAACACCCATAACATCTGTTGGCTATTTGGCTTTTTCCCTTATTCTCTATTTATCTGCCCCTCAAAGTAGTGGGACTTTCTGAACCTTATTTTAGAATGGTTTATTTAACATATAGGATATTCATAAATAACAGGAGACAAACAACGCCACGTGGATTTGAAGGTTTCAGATACACATTAGTGGTGCTGCGGGTCAGTGCTTGCATTTTAGAGGCCTGACTTAATCATAAAATGAAATATTAGAAATGTGCAAATACAGTATGTTTTGGCTTGAAAATGTTCCAAAAAGCCGCTGGTTCCCGAAATGTTTCGCTAGGTTTATTTATTTATTTATTTTGCTAAGAATCTTGAAATTTCTCTTTGAAATACCAAGGTCACATGATCAATATCACTTTCCCAGAGATAGAGGGAGAGGTTATTTGGGGTAATAGGAAAAGTTATAGGGAGAGGTTATATCGGGTAATGGGAGGAGTAGTAGGGAGTGGTTATATGTTGTAATAAGAGGATTTATAGGGAGTGGTTATATGGAGTAATACAGCTCAACCCCGTTATAACGCGATCCGTTTCAACACAAATCCGCTTATAACGCGATGCAAGCGTGGCTCCCAATTTTCGTATTTATGAATACTTGACAACACGATTATTGGTACCTTAAATACTTTATTGTACAATGCATACAATTGTACATTATTTCTAACGCGACCCGCTTATAACGCGATGTGATTCTTTGGACCCCAAGCACTGCGTTATAAGGGGGTTAAGCTGTAGTAGGATTTATAGGGAGCGGTTATATGAAGTTATAGAGAGTGGTTATATGGGGTAATGGGAGGAGTTATAGGGAGAGGTTATATGGGGGAATGGGAGGAGTTATAGGGAGCGGTTATATGGAATAATAGGAGGATTTATAGGGAGTGGTTATATGAAATTATAGGGAGTGGTTATATGGAATAATAGGAGGACTTATAGGGAGTGGTTACTGTATATGGAGTTAGAGGGCGCGGTTATATGGAATAATATGAAAGTTCAAAATAAAATGGCGCTCAGACTATGAAGTGCTTATGTATATATGTATATCTTTATTTATATACACACATACACATAAGATATTAATCATTTGTAGCCCGGAATGCCTTCAGTAATGTTAAGCTTGTATAGTCCTTAATATGTACAAAGAGGGAGGGATAAATGCCTAGTGAGACTGTGCCTAGTCATCACATACTGTGGCATAGAAAGTATCCTTCACAATAAAATGCATCTTAGGCTGATGGGTAATTCACATAAAGGCCAGTACCTGTTGCATGCCCTCCATCAAGTGCAGGCAAATCCAAGGTGTGCCACTCCGTAGAGATGAGGATCCGAATCAGGAGAGTTGAGAACGGAGCGCAACCGCACATAGAAAAAGTGGGCGATCACGAGGTGACCCCAGTAAAAAACATAGCACTTATTAAAGTCACATGGACAAGATAAAATGAAAACACACCACCTACGCGTTTCACACTTACATGCACTTACCCATGATACGCTTGAGAGTGTGCCTATCGCAAGGCTTTTTTATATTTTGTACAAAATACATTTTATACTCAGATTTACGCTATATGATATGCACCTTTTTCTCTCGCTTTTCTTCTGGAGGATTTGGTTTATCCTTTAGCTGAAGCTGCGGAGCTACTACTGCTATCATTACCTGTCACCTATTGTTTCCATCATTGGACATTTAACCCTTTGAGGACTCACTAAGGATTTCCACTTCACTGGTTTGAATACACTGCTTTGCACTTTTTACAATCACCACAGTTACTATATTATATCAATGTATATATTATTCATGTGTTAAATGTTTGTACATCTTGCAGTTTCTGCACCTCTCCATTTTTTATTGTAAATGGTAGACTCCATAACTTTTTTCTATTTGCACTTCTATAATTTGTATCCACTTGGAATTCCTATAATAGCACTGTTTTTTGTTTTTATACATATATATATATATATTATTTTTTTTATTTTTTTTCCGATGTACCAGTCTAGTTTGGGGTTGCGCCCAGTTTGTGGGATCCAGTTGGATTGTTGCTTCTTCCTGATCATGTGCAGCACCTCTCCTTCTGCAGTGTTGGCTCAATCTTGGTCATATCTGTCATGGAAGAACTCCTTAAGATGCAGTCTTCTGAAGAACTCTTCCAGGTCACTGCACAGCTCAATCTTGTCAATGGGCTTGGTAGGGCAGAATGTGAGACCCTTTAATAATACCGAGGATGGATATATATAAATCCACATCACGTTGCAGTCCCAGAATAAGGCCGCAGATGCGGAAGTGCAGATGGCCGCAACTTCACAACGCTGATCGGAGGATCGAGGCGGATAGCAGGGACTAACATCATCACCTTTCCTGTTCCAGAGCTGTTCAGAAGTCTCAGAGTGGCGAGAATGTGCCCTTTAAAGCACTCATTGCGATTTTATCTTTGGGAGAATGTGAGTGTGCCTTTCCCCAATTTAAATCCATCTGTTTTGTGCATTATGTCAAGGGAAGAATTGAGGAAAAGGGTGCTCCACCATAAAAAACTTCATCCAAGAATCAATAAATCTTCAAGGACCCCAGATAGACTAATGCGGAGTGGGTTTATATGAAGAATGGCCTGTGAGTCACTCATAAGGTCATACGTAATAAAGCATTCTTATTGTATGAATAGTCCAAGTAAGAGTACTCATCTATAACGGTCAAAATATAAATATAAACTTCTTACCCACTCCTACAGTCTCTGTGGTTTGCCAGCCTGGAGATAAGGATCCAGATACAAACAGATCAAAAGGCAAATAGCGCACTGCCAGGGAGTCAGGTGCTGAAAACATAAGTCCCATTTATTTCAGTACATAACTGATAAAAACATCACCCGGGGGGGGGGGGGGGGTAACATGTTTGTTACCCCCCCTGGGGTGATGTTTTTTATCAGTTATGTACTGAAATAAATGGGACTTATGTTTTCACCACCTGACTCCCTTGCAGTGCGCTATTTGCTTTATGTTCTGTTTGTTTTGTGCATTAAACTGTATTATGCTATGTACTCTCCATGTGTCTTTTAAGAGAGATATGCACGTGATCAGACCATCCTCCTGCAGATGTTTAAGTGAGTGATTTGTTCACCTAATCACTAGCACATCACCTTCACTGGTTTATTTCTGGTTTATTGTTAAGCACTCTTTTGCGCATTTATTTATACATCCATACACCCAGCACATACACAGAATGTAACCGGGATAGTTTAAGGCAAGCTTTAGAATACTCGTGGTCTCGTCTGTATATAGAGTTTCTCTTATCTGTTTCTGTTAGGGCTCCAGATAGTTCCCTCTGGACCCTGCAAGAGTTCAGAGAATCCCTCCTCTGTAGTTCCAACTTTATGGACCGGACATCCCAGCTTCAGCACGGTCTCACATCCTTCATTCTTCTTTCTCTAGGATTAAGACCCAGTCAGTCCCAGCAAACTCCGTGACCACCATCCAGCAGGCCTAGGGGACTGTGCCATCCATCTTCCCTTGCTGGGGAGACCTCTGTCTCTTCCCCCCCCCCCCCCATTCTCTGAGGAAAGCAGTCTCTCTGTGTGTAGTCACTTCCTGACTTTTAAACCTCCCTGTGCAATCAGGGATCCAGCCTGCTCAATTAGTTTGCAGCTGCTGCTATCTTCTCTAGGGGAGATTAACTCTCTGTAGACTGGAAAGCACACTTACTGCACTGTTCCAGCCCCAGAAACAGGGATTGCATCACAAAATATATATATATATATTTATTTTATATATATAAAATAAAAAACGAATAGACGATACTGTTCGTGGCTAACAAAATGATTTTATTTGTCCAAGCTTTCGAGTTACACTGATCTCTTATTCTAGCAGTTTTACAATGGATAAAGCAAGAAAGACTTTTACTTAAAAACAGTGCATACTGGAATGTATCTGTGACTGAAACCTATCCCTCCCCCCTGTGCAATATGCGGTTTATGAGTTATGGTATTAAATGGTCCCTGAATATGCGATTTATGAGTTATGGTATTAAATGGTCCCTGAATGTTAGTGATGTAAGAGTATGTGTGTGGGTATGTGTGTAAATATACATTTATAAAGTGCCCACGGTGTATACAACGTTTTACAAAAGGTGTGTGTGGAGTGGGAGTGTATACCAATGGTGTGGGTAGGTGTACAAATTTAAGGGGGTGTTGCTTTACTATTAATGTGTGTAGATACTATGTGTTCACTATTGGTATATATGGATAGAATTACATTGTACATTTGTATGTGTAAGAGTGTGTTCCTGACAAGTGGTTTGAGAATGCCTTTCACCCAGCCAGAAATATTCTCAGTCAGTGTGCCAGATCCAGAGATAATAGGGTGTCCAGGGTTTCCCTCTTTGTGAATTTTAGGGAGCATGTAGAATGTGCCAGGTTTTGGGTTAGCTAGTGTCAGGTCCAGAATTTGTTCTCTTGTGTGGATCGGGAGTGTTTTAATGATCCTGTTGAGTTCTCTCATGTATTTCTTTGTTGGATACTCCTGAATTTGGTGTAATACTTTGCATCAGAGAGTTGTCTGTGCACCTCCCGCAGGTAGTCTGTGGTGTTCATTATGACCATTGCTCCTCCCTTGTCTGCAGGTTTGATTGTTAGGTCCCAGTCACTGCCACAGCGCACGGCTCGGCGTGCGCTGTGCGTGTAAGCACCGCCCCTCAATGGGGAAGGGCCCAGTACGCACCTTCATGCTGAAGGTGCAGCCGCGCCGTACTGCAAGATTTTTTAAACTCAATGAAATTGAGTTTAAAACTTGCGACGGAGGCGTGGCCACGCCCCCACCGGCGGTTCACCCAATGAGGCGAAGCTGACACGTGACGTGATGGCTCCGCCCCGCAAATCCCCGACCATGCCCCCTCCCGTCGCAAGCTCCCTCTCTCCCCTCAGACCGCAGATCGCGGTTAGTGCTGTGCACGTGCCGCCCCCCCCCCCGCCGGGCGCGCGTGTCACAGTTATGACTGGGACCGCAGCCTTATGTTGTGGTTGCCTTTAGAGATTCTATGGCTCTCCTCTCGATCAGTGTCAGATTATACGTTTGTTTCCTTACTTTGTCCAGGATGGTGGATTTGGCTCTGTGTGTAAAGCTTTCGATGTACCGGTCTAGTTTGGGGTTGCGCCCAGTTTGTGGGATCCAGTTGGATTTTTGCTTCTTCCTGCTCATGTGCAGCGGCCCTCCTTCTGCAGTGTTGGCGCACTCTTGGTCGTGTCTGTCATGGAAGAACTCCTTAAGACGCAGTCTTCTGAAGAACTCTTCCAGGTCACTGCACAGCTCAATCTTGTCCATGGACTTGGTAGGGCAGAATGTGAGACCCTTTGATAATACCGAGGAGATATATATATATATATATATACATGTAGAGGTATCAGTACCGTGTTAGCCGAGCTTCAATAATCAAAAAATAAATAGATGGTACCGTTCTGTGGCTAACGAAATGCTTTTATTTGTGCGAGCTTTCGAGATACACTGATCTCTTCTTCCGGCAATGTTACAATCAGACACAGTTAGACACTGTTAGACAGTATACCTTTTGCTTCATTCATTGTAACATCGCCGGAAGAAGAGATCAGTGTATCTCGAAAGCTCGCACAAATAAAAGCATTTCGTTAGCCACAGAACGGTATCATCTATTTATTTTTTGATTATATATATATATATATATATATGTATATATATATATATATGTATGTGTGGGTGGGTTATCATGGTGCTATTATTATTATTATATAACCTTACATAATTACATAACAAGTTATTACATCAATTTATGAATAAATATCTAGCAAAATAAATAACGAATAAATGTCTTCCATTAGGAAAGACAAAAAACAAATCAATTCCATACATAATTCATTAACGATTGTATGGGAAAAAATATGGTTTGATGCCCATTACTGTAAGTTATCCTTTTGTTATAAAAGGACTTAATAAAATCAGTTTGTCGTCTAATTATTTAATAAGGTCGTTTCCTTCTCTGACGCCCCACACTACACTAAGGGCTTTCACAATCATTCAATCATCAATAACTTGATTATAAAACAAATTACATAGAATAAAAATAACTCAAATATCAATACCCTGATTATAAATGCTAAAATGATATTTTATAAAAACAACATATCTATTAATATTCAAAGCCTATAGTTTCTACTACACTACTGAGTTTAATATGTGTTTAAGGATTAATAATCTTATAATATAAAAAGAAGAAAAATTGACCCTGATCATACAAACGGCACAATATTTCAATGGAAGAAAATATATGTTTTTATTATTTCATTTTGCTTTTTACAATATCTTTGTCCAGGTTTTACAGGGTTTAAAAAAATAGCAAAATCAGCGAGAGAAGCTGCAGGAATTTGAGACGTTTCGTAACACTGAGACAGAGGGAGAAGGAGCAGCTAGATGAGTAAAGGCTTGGTGAGTAAAGGCTTGGTGAGTGAAGGCTCGGTGAGTGAAGGCTCATGAATAAAAGATCAGTGAGTGAAGGATCAGTGAGTGAAGGCTCGGTGAATGAAGGCTCGGTGAGTGAAGGCTCATGAATAAAAGCTCGTGAGTAAAGGATCGTGAATAAAAGATCGGTGAGTGAAGTCTCATCGAGTAAAGGCTCAGTGAGTAAAGGATAAGTGAGTAAAGGCTCGGTGAGTAAAGGCTCGTGAATAAAAGATAGGTGAGTGAAGGCTCAGTGAGTAAAGGCTCAGTGAGTAAAGGCACGGTGAGTACAGGCTTGTGAATAAAAGCTCAGTAAGTGAAGGCTCGGTGAGTAAAGGCTCGGTGAGTGAAGGCTCGGTGAGTGAAGGCTCGGTGAGTGAAGGCTCGATGAGTGAAGGCTCAGTGAGTGAAGGCTCAGTGAGTGAAGGCTCAGTGAGTGAAGGCTTGTGAATAAAAGCTTGTGAATAAAAGCTCAGTGAGTAAAGGCTCGGTGAGTGAAGGCTCGGTGAGTGAAGGCTCAGTGAGTGAAGGCTCAGTGAGTGAAGACTCAGTGAGTGAAGGCTGCGTGAGTGAAGGCTCGGTGAGTGAAGGCTCAGTGAGTGAAGGCTCAGTGAGTGAAGGCTTGTGAATAAAAGCTCGGTGAGTAAAGGCTCGGCGAGTAAAGGCTCGGCGAGTAAAGGCTCAGCGAGTAAAGGCACAGCGAGTAAAGGCACAGCGAGTAAAGGCACAGCGAGTAAAGGCACAGCGAGTAAAGGCTCAGCGAGAAAAGGCTCTGACTCTTTGTAAACAATGACACTGTGTTTGAATCATGTTTGAATCAGTTTTTCCTCTGGGGATTGACCATCCCCTTCTTTTTGGATAACTTGTCCGTTAGTATACACAGTGCTGCACTATATTTGTTTTGTTTATTCTTTTCACATATGCGGTACCCCACGGATTAATCACCATTTGGATTTTTCGTTTGTTGGACTTACCTGATATTGTATTCTACCAAGGACTTTCTTTCTGGTAGAACTGAACACTGACACTGTTTGGTCACATATACCCTTTTCTATACATTTGTTATTTAAGTGTTGTTGGCGCCGTTTGGTAACATTTGTTCTACAGTACTATATCTGGCTAGGGTAGTCAGAGTTACCTATGTTTGGCAGCCGGTAGATTACACTATAGCAATTATGTTTAAGTGATTAATTCAAAAACATACAGAACCCCAATAAGCTCATATTGAGCCGCCAAAATAACCACTATATACAGTATATGCGTATAGGTGTCAAAGAGGAGTGCTACTGAGCATGGCAATATATATTTAAAACCAAAGACAGAACATGAAACACAGACAGAGCTCAGTGCTACATCCATTAACACAGATACACGGTACAGTGCCTATAAAGATATAGATATATAGCAATAAAGTATGGTTAAAAACACTTTATATCTACATATCAGTTTACGGTCTGGATGAATGTTACAAATTTATGGCGAATTTGTCGTGCAAAACCAACGGTCAAGTTCGCAAAGTGCTTTAAAAAGGACTAACATCTCTGGATGCAACATCTAGTTTCTCCTTCAGGCCCAGATCACCTAAACAGCGCTTGGCTATTTAACGCGACGTGGAACTAAATTAACATCATGTTAATAGTATCACGTCCGGTAATGAGAGTCGCCAAACATTCACCCAGTTTTTCACATTTATTTAGCGGAGCTTTCATTTTTACGGCCGTTAGTGATATTTTTATGGTAAAGATCCGTTCCCCCTAACAATTGAAACTCCCCTAAAGTCCGTTAAGGTTAGCACGCGGCCTTCACGTTACGTTAGTTCTTATCCTAAATTTGGCGTTCCACCCAGACCCTAATGTTTGGCTTCCACGGGGTCGGGATGGGTGGCACACCACAGTCCAGCTTACTTGAAACACAGCGTTGATTCCCAATCCATTCCACTCTCCACGTCAGCGGAAGCCCTGAACAGGCATAACGTTGCGGTATCGGAAGATGACACGCCATCATGCCACGCAACGTGACGGTAACCCTACGCTAGTGAGAAGAGATGGGCAAAAACTGTCAAAATCCGGAATTTTCTGAGCTTTCCCTGTAAAATCCGTTCCATGGTGTTAAATCCGCCGATGGATTGTTCCAGTTTCAATCCGTGCGGATTAATGCAAAACCGCCATTGGATACAACCCGCGGAATCCCGAGAATCCACCCGCGGATTGCGGAATCTGTGGATTGGATTGGTTTTGGTAACCTGCGCGTTTTATAGGCTTCTTCACCCGACAGCAACGCACGGTACCTGTTCTCACAGCTCTAGTATTTTCTCCCCTGCTCAGCTACTAAATATATTATTCCGATATTAAATGTGTATTCATTTTATTTAATCCAAATCAAATAAAATTCCTGTCTTGTTCTTTGGACAATCGCTTCTTGTCAATGCTAGTTTCCTCAAACCCTTCTATAAAAAAAATGCTAAAACTAAAATGAAACCTAAATTAATATGACTGCTAAGCCCCCCTCTATTAGTGACCTTTGTAGACCCCAAAAAACCTTATCTGATTAAAATGAGACATTGTTTTCTGATTGGATCCTTTGTAGTCTGCATGATGAACAGCTCAGTGCTGCCTGCGGGAGGGGCGAAAGTGAGAATAAAACAGCAGGAGATGTCATATGGACACACCACGAAAGGCCTTGGGCCTTTTAAATAGAAATTAAAATTAAATTGCATTTTTAAATAAATAAGATTGGTTAATCTGCTGTAAACTGCATCACATGGCGCCCACTTTCAAATGAGGTCACGTGGCGGTAAACCGCCTTTAAACCCGGTGAAACTGCGGATACACCGACGCTGATATAAAAACAGTGAGACGCGCAGAAAACCCGCAGAGACGTCACCTATCTCAGGCGAATCCAGAGGCGGATTGGGACTCCGGCAAATGCCCGGTGGGGCCGAGCTGCGTTAGCTATTAAGCACCACAGCACAAACCTGCAGCACCAGCTCAGAACACTGGCCCATAGCACGTCTGCAGCACCGGCCCACAGCATCGGCCCAAAGCACCGGCCCACAACACACCTGCAGCACCGGCCCACAGCACGCCTGCAGCCCCGGCCCACAGCACCGGCTCACAGCACGCCTGCAGCCCCGGTCTGCAGTACCAGCCCATAACATGCCTCCAGCACCGGCCCACAGCACCGGCACACAGCACGCCTGCAGTACTGGCCCACAGCACCGGCACACAGCACGCCTGCAGTACTGGCCCACAGCACCGGCACACAGCACGCCTCCAGCACCGGCCCACAGCACGCCTGCAGTACTGGCCCACAGCACCGGCCCACAGCACGCCTGCAGTACTGGCCCACAGCACCGGCACACAGCACGCCTCCAGCACCGGCCCACAGCACCGGCACACAGCACCGGCACACAGCACGCCTGCAGCACTCTTCAGTACAACAATGAAACCGATTGCCGGGAAAGAGCGCGGGACCTCTGTAAGACTTCGCTTTTCTGGAGCAGCATCATGTGGCGCTGCGTTATATTGGCGACGCGTTGCAATGACAACGCTCCATCAAACGACGCAGCGATGTCACTACGCCGCTTCTTCATGGGAGGAGGGCCGGCAGGTAACCGAAATGCACGGCCTCATTTCACCTCCAGCCCCAATCCCTCGATATCCGTCCTATTTGTATGAACCAGATCGGCGGCGGCCGGCTTCATCGATCCTGGCACGCATTCCGCGTTGAATTCCCTCATCCCCTCAGCGTGTCACTTCAGTGATGTATATGGGGATATCAGCTACGCTGCCATCTGATACATCATATTTATACAAACCCAGCGCCAGCATTAAGTGGTTTAATACCGGATATTGCCAGCAGCTAATGAAATGTGTGCGACTGCTTCAAGTTCAAAAATATAGCATTTGTCTCTCAAATTATTTGACCCGACTGCATTTATCAGCATAACTCAGGCATAAGCAGTTTATAAATCTCAGCGTCTCACAGACCCAGCTGTTATGGGATTATACACGTCCAGGCCTTTATTAACCCTTCCCCGGCTGCCCTTCTTCAATCACTGCTAATATCCCCCTCCCCCACTGCGATCAGGAAACTCAATGGGAATATGCTCAATATTTCTCATTCTTGCAAATAAGAACGAGGTTGGGATTCAGGTGGATTGCACATACAGGGTCAGT